>NW_011494635.1:5880632-5880792 GCF_000754665.1 Bison bison bison | reverse complement strand
AAAAAAACGTCAGGAGAAAACTCCCTCTGGTTTAAATCTTTTGGTGACTAAAGCAAGTTTCCTGAAAGGGATTCTTTTGCTATTGCTGTTTAATTGAAGTAAAATTGCTTTACAATGTTGTGTTAGTTTCTGCTGTACAACAACATGAATCAGCTACACA
>NW_011494635.1:5879420-5880525 GCF_000754665.1 Bison bison bison | reverse complement strand
TCTTAGCGACCCCATGGACTGCAGCCTACCAGGCTCCTCCGTCCATGGGACTTTCCAGGCAAGAGTACTGGAGTGGGATGCCATTGCCTTCTCCACAAAGACAGTACAAAACTCATTAAAAATATGTTTCAGCTCAGTTTTGTTTCCATTAGCTACTCTTTCAGATTTCTGAGCTTCTACTAAAAAAAAGAAAGAAAGAAAAGCTTTTCTCCATTAGCAAAGTCCCTGGAGGCCACCACTGATGCTGTGAAATAAAACGGTGTCCCTCGGTCTCCGGGCCTCTCAGCTGAACATCCGACGGGCCCTACCCAGAGGGCACCAGCTGGTTTTCTGATGCCACAGGAAGTACTCAGCACTGCCAGGCATGAGGTCACAGTAGCCCGCAGGTGGAAATAACCATCCCAAGTTCACCAAGGAAAAAATTGGAACCCAATGCAAAGTAAAATGCTGTACCAACCTATTTAGAGAAAACACAGTGTCTTAAGGACTTTGAATGAAATTCAAGGAGTGGAGGAGAGCAACTGGGGAGAGAAGAACTCCCAGATATTCAGAGAGCCAGTTTTGGATGAGAATTTTAGGATGAAATCAATACCTCTAATTGGCCCCGGGTGTTTAATAGGAAGCCAGGGGCGTCTTACGGAGCATAGATGAGGAGAGCTATGAGTTCCATAAGAGAAATGTTCTGCTTCCAGGGTTCAACTGCGGAAAGCACCACTGCAGATGTGTGCCTGGCTGAAGGATTGCTGCTGTGCGTCTTGGGGCTTCCCCTTCAGCTGTCCACATGGGGCTTTTCCTCCTCTTACATGCATGCTCAGTAACTCAGTTGTGTCCAACTCTTTGCGACACCATGGACTGCAGCATGCCAGGCCTCCCTGTCTATCACCATCTCCCAGAGTTTGCAAAAATTCATGTCCATCGAGTCAGTGATGCCATCCAACCATCTCATTCTCTGTCATTCCCTTCTCTTCCTGCCTTCAATCTTTCCTAGCATCAGGGTGTTTTCCAAGGAGTCAGTTCTTTACATCAGGCGGCCAAAGTATTGGAGTTTCAGCTTCAGCATCAGTCCTTCAAATTGTCACGCGAGTGTATGTTCCTCGGTTCTTTG
>NW_011494635.1:5878454-5879320 GCF_000754665.1 Bison bison bison | reverse complement strand
TGGCGGGGGAAGGAGAGGGTGGGACAGACAGAGACAGCAGCATTGGCATGTCCTCACTACCGTGCATTCAACAGCTAGCTAGCAGGCAGCCGCTAGACAGTACAGGGGGCTCAGCTCAGTGCTCCGAAAGGGTTGTTAAAGCACATCGTATGCAACCTCAGGGCCCTGGATAAGCCAGGCTGGAGAAGGCAGCAAGGGACTTTTGGTCTCTCCCCGTCCATGTGCTGAGTGGTTTGCACACTAAACCTCATCAATCTTGCTGACCATTCTGGAAGAGTCCCATTTTACAGAAGAGAAAATGGAGGCTATGAAATCTGACCCAAGGTGCTCAGAGTCACCTGGCAAATGGAGAGAGTGGTTCTGGAGGGCAGGTGCCAGAGCTGTGTGCTCTGGTTCCTGGGGGATGTGGGGTTATCAACAGGATTCTGGAAACTGCAGTTTGGAGAAACGGTGGGTCCCAGCCATCACCCAAGTTAAAAGGTTTTCAAACTATGAACACAGAACCCTGAGGCCTCGGTTCACAGATGGAAACGGGTATGCACAGATTCATGTGGAAACGACTCACTTTGCTCCAAACTCACACTTTCCAGGGGAGGAAACAAGTCAGAAAGGCTCCTGGGATTGCTTCCAGTCACATAGCCACCCGGCTTGAAAGGAGATTTTTACTCGCATACTCTCGCCGCCACACGAAGACAGTACTGCTGCTGCTGCTAAGTTGCTTCAGTCGTGTCCGACCCTGTGCGACCTCATAGACGGCAGCCCACAAGGTTCCCCCATCCCTGGGATTCTCCAGGCAAGAACACTGGAGTGGGTTGCCATTTCCTTCTCCAATGCATGAAAGTGGAAAGTGAAAGTGGAGTCGCTCA
>NW_011494635.1:5865151-5878354 GCF_000754665.1 Bison bison bison | reverse complement strand
AATCAGTGTTACAGCTCTATTTTATTTAGAAGATAGCAAGAGGGAGAGAGGCAGAGAGAGAGAGAGAGAGAAAGAAAAGAGCGCACACATGCACGCGGGAGAGAGAGTCCGTGAGAAACTCTTTGGCTCCTCCTTTTATATGTTTTTTCCTCCACCTGGGCCTGCCCTATGCAAATTGGGCTTAGCCAGGAGTGCTGTTTGTTCTGTTTGTTCTGCCTGAAGTCTTCACTCTGGTCCTCGGACCTTCCTTGTCTTTTAGCCACCGCCATTTTGGACTCCTTTTCCCTATTCTACCTACCTAACAAAATGAACATTCAGGACTGATTTCCTTTAGGATGGACAGATTGGATCTCCTTACAGTCCAAGGGACTCTCAAGAGTCTTCTCCAACGCCAAAGTTCAAACGCATCAATTCTTCAGCACTCAGCTTTCTTTATAGTCCAACTCTCACATCCATACATGACTACTGGAAAAACCATAGCATTGACTAGACAGACCTTTGTTAGCAAAATAATGTCTCTGCTTTTTAACATGCTGTCTAGGTTGGTCATAGTTTTTCTTCCAAGGAGCAAGTGTCTTTTAATTTCATGGCTACAGTCATCATCTGCAGTGATTTTGGAGCCCAAGAAAATGTCACTGTTTCCATTGTTTCCCCATCTATTTGCCATGAAGTGATGGGACCGGATACCGTGATCAGGACATGCCTTTGCCCTTATCTGACTTTATCTTTGCCCTTATCTGACTTTATCTCAGACTGACCTTGGAAATTGGCTCCTCTGGAAATGTTTAATGAGTTACTCCTCCCAAAGTTATATGCATTCTCATAACAACTTTTCCCCAAACCATAAATCCTTTCAGACCTGCAAAGGAATAAGCTCATGGTGCTGGAGCTTCCTAGTGAGACTATCTTTGAAGGAAGAGAAAAAGATCTTGGGACCAGGTAGCTTCCACAGGGCCTCCTCTCAAGTCAACATCTTGCCCTGAGAAGCCCCATGTCCACTTGCCTCATGCAGTCCTGCGGGCACCCACCAAGAATGTCCTGCTACCAGCTGCTGGGGCCCCATGTGCACTGCCCAGGGGTCAGTGCGAGTACAGCCCTGCTCTGCCCGTAGAACTGATGCCCAAGGACAGCTTCTGTGAGCACACTCTTAGGGAGCGAGGCTCCCACCCGACGTGGGGAAAACAGCCAAGACCTGTAGTCACCAGCAACAGCAGTACTTCCCCATCAGTCCCTAAGGGGCGCCGTGTGTGTGTGCGTGTGTGTGTGTGTGTGCGTGTGTGTGTGTGTGTGTGTGTGTGTTCCGTGCTGGCCATGGCCCTGAGCCAGCCGCACCACGTGTGGAGCGTCCAGCACACATCAACCCTGCAAACATGCTGATCTGATGCATTGATTGCTTTGAGTTAAAGGTTCTTGAAAAACAGCAGGTGCGAGTGGAGCCTTCTGACCGTCCTCCTTCCTCCTGAAAGTAGAAGCTGAAACTGCCATGTGAGCAGGTCCTCCCTGTGCACAAGGGAGGCGCCCCAGAGAGACAGCTAAGCTTGGAAAAGTAAGCCCAGCTTCTTAGTGACGAAGCCACCCAGCATCCACCTCCCTGACCCAAACCCAGTGGCCTTATTGGGTTTTCACAATGCCCTGTTCTGTGTCCAGCCTGGTCTACAAGTGTTCAGCTCTGATTGTGTCTTTGGGTCTTCACTTCCTTGTGAACCCCTGTATCACGTAACACATACTAAATAATATTAAATAAATGTGAAGGTCTTTCTCTTGTTCATCTGTGTATTGTTAGGAAGCCCCATCTAAGGACCTAGAAGGAGGTCTTCCCCTCCAAATGACCCTGGCCTTCAGCTCTGCCCCACTGCACCACCTGTCCCTGGCATTGTGCACCATCTCTGAGGGGAGAAGAGAGACGGTTTCAGCCTCCTGGCCCCAGTAGGACTTCTGCAACAGGGAGCAGCTCAGGGTCTGGGCTCAGTCTGATGCCCTGCAGCCCCCTCGCCCTCCCCCCATTTGCTGGGATAGCCTCTATAGCCCTCACTGCTCCCCCATGCCACGTGTCCACAGCTGTTCCATCGAACTTCCAGAACACATCCACGGTCTGCCCACTTCTCCCATCTCTGCCGCCACTGCTCTGGTCCAGGCCACCTCTGTGTCTCGTCAGGATGACTGTGCAGCCCCTCAGCTGAGCTCTAGTGATACCCCCGGCCCCCACTGTCTAAGCAGTGAGGTCAGATCACACCAGTTCTCCACTGGAAATGCCACCCTCCCAACATCCCGGCTGCAGGTCCCCTGCTGTCCCGAGACAGCATCTCCACCAGCATCTCCCAGTCTCCCGCCCTTTGCACTTGCTCGTCTGTCTGTCTACCTGGAGAGTTTCCCCCTGAGATTCACTCTGTTCTGAACTTTGGGAAACATAATTTCCTCCTTGGGTCCTTCTCCTCCTCACCCACAGCTGGCAGGAGCCGCCAGCAGTCTCTGCCCTCCTCCTCCTCCTGTTCTTCCCTGTGGCGTTAACCTTCATCCAACACATGCCACTCAGCGACATCATTTCCAACTTCATGAACCAAGATGGAAACCCTAGAAAGGCAAGGTTGTCTGAGTGCCTTGCATTGCATTATCCCCACTGCCCAGGAAGACAAGTCAACATTTAAGTATTTATCAACCGACTGGTTGACTGGAGGGGCCAAACAGAGCCTAGCTCTCTCCCGTCTCCCTGTGGGCCAACCCCCTAGCGTCTGACTGTGTCCCCAGGGCTCCCGCTGTGAGAAGCCACCAGTGGATGCAGCCTGGTCCTGTGCCCTTGAGGAGCCCGCCTGCTTCGTCCACCCAAGGACCCCATGCCTGCCGTGGCCATCTGTGATTGAGAGCAGCCATCGGGAATGCTTCATCTTCCATGGAAGTGATTCTATCAAAATAAATCTCCATCATTATCAGAAAAAGACATTAGGAGGAGGACATTCTGTTTCCTGAATTACCCAGGATTAGATTAACAAAGTTCATTTATTATTAAACTAAGCTACTATAACCAGGACCAGGTTACGCAGCACTAAATGATTCAAACAGACTGTTAACCCATGCATCCTCTAAAACACTCAAAATTAAAAACACAGTGAAACTCTTTTCAGGGAAATAAAAGAGGAGTATAAGAAGCCTGGTGTGCTGCAGTCCATGGGGTCATGAAGAGTCAGACCCGACTGAGTGACTGAACTGACTGACTGATAGCCGCCGTATGGACTTCCTCTATGGCTTTGTGGTAAAGGATCCACCTGGCAATGCAGGAGACACGAGTTCAATTTCTGGGTCAGGAAGATCATCTGGAGAAGAAAATGGCAACCCACTCCAGTATCCTTGCCTGGGAAATCCCATGGACAGAGAAGCCTGGAGGGCTACAGTCCATGGGGTCACAAAGAGTTGGACATGACTTAGCAACTGAGCATGCGCGCATATAGCTGCCATATGCTTAAAACCCTGGAATTAATTTATGACTTTTTAAAGTAAATGTCTTCCACATAAGGGCATAAATTAAGGCAAAATCTCAAAAATGCGGTTGTGTTCATCTTCCCTCCATGACAGGGCTTCTTCCCTCGTGGCTCAGCTGGTAAAGAATCCTCCTGCAATGCGGGAGACCTGGGTTCGATCCCTGGGTTGGGAAGATCCCTGGAAGAGGGCATGGTAACTCATTCCAGTATTCTTGCCTGGAGAAACCCCAAGGACAGAGGAACCTAGTGGACTGCAGTCCATGGGGTCACAAAGAGTCGGACAGCATCCTTGATGACCAAACATGCTGGAACTTGCCACAGGAAAGGGAACTGTTGATTATCCTCTCCTCCTGCCAGGCAAGACTGTAGATCCCCCCTTCAGTGCATGGGTGCCTATTATAGGCTGCAGTGCCATCAGCTGTAACACATAAAAATCAGCAGTGTGTTTCGTAAGGCCTGACCATCACAGGACAGTCAGGCATCCTTATATGGCTGAAGGAAGTCCTGTTGCTCTAAAGAGAGAGAGAGACTGTACATGGTTGGACTATAAGAGGAAACGGGCTTTGAGCGGTGACCCTACACAGTGACCACACACCCCAGCATGCTGGAGGCATCCCTGAGAAGATCCCACACAGAGAAGGCTGCCCCCACACAGAGCCTGGGCTTCACTGCAGGTGGGTGCCCACCCCCTGCCCTGCACTCTTCTGACTTCATGTGACTGAGGATCCCATCACCTACACAACCCCCACCAGCATAAACCAAGCTTCCACAAGCAAAATCAAGATTTGGAAAGTGAAACTCAGTAAGCGGCCTCCAATGTGAACCACTGGAAAGAAGCAAATCTAACTTCTCAACTGACTCCAACCTTCAGAATCCCTGTTGCTCAGTTGACCCCAACCTTTAGAAAAGACCCTGATGCTGGGACAGATTGAAGGCAGGGGGAGAAGGTGATGACAGAGGATGAGATTGTTGGATGGCATCACCGACTCAATGGGCATGAGTTTGAGCAAGCTCTGGGAGTTGATGATGGACAGGGAAGCCTGGCGTGCTGCAGTCCATTGGAGTCACAGAGTTGGACACGACTGAGCAACTGAACTTTAGGATTCCATAAAACACTTAATTTGGGGATGAGGTCTGTTTGTGTGTGTAGCCACACCCTTGAATTGAGACAAAATGGCACACACGGGATGGCAGCATGAACATTTCAGTTGTAGCACTCCTGCAGAGGTAAAGTTGTCCCACACACTACTTGAATCCAAAAGAAGCTGACCCAATTCTGGGGTTACTGATCTTTAGAAATGTTTTAAAATATCTCCTTCATATCATTTATGATAGAATATTCCAGCATAGCTACCAGTTCAGTGGTGGACTGAGTCCTTAAGAGACTACACAAACCTGGAGCAGCTTTCAGGACATGTTCAGATCGATAGACAGATGATAAATAGGATGGACAGCTAAATAAATACATATGGAGGATGAATGAATGATTAGACAAATGGATTGAATAGATAAATAGGTAGATAGATGAAGATAGACGATTGATAGATAGATGATAGGTAGATAGAAAGATAGAAAACAGATAGATGATAAACAGATAGGATTGACATGTAGATACCTACGGAGGATGGATGGATGCATGGTTGGATGAGTGGATTGAATAGATAAGTAGTTAGACAGACGATAGATAGACAGACAGACAGGCATAGATGGACAGAAAGGTAAGTGGGAAGATAGGTAGAGCATAAGGAGAGACATTTACCTGGCAGACCTAGAAGTATACCAGAGCCCTGCCCGCACTCCCATCCTCTGTGTGACAATTCCCACCTCTCTTCGCACGTATCCTGTGTGTATATTTGTAATTCTGTGCCAAATCCCCATCCTTCCCTTTCCCAGATCACTCTGCCCTACCACCAGGTCCTTAAACTTCACATTTTACAGCCTCTTTGTTCCTAAAGATCCTGTTCAAGACAAGTCTTTCTCTTCATCTGCAAGCAAAATTATGTATCTTTTTCCTGCTCCTTAATACTCTGCAAATATTTCTATCAAGGCAATGAGCATACATTATGTATTCACTTACAATTATAAATTAAATTTCATCTCTTTAGGAGATGTACTGAATGAAGCATGACATTAGGTTAACGATTTAATAGGTATGGTTCATGCTGTCTTTGATCATTTTGCACACACTCATTCCCGGGGTACCAACATTAACCACACAACTTCCTCTACATGTTACATGGGAATGTTCTTGGAAAACCTCACATCTGTGCCTGTGTCTATGTAACTTGTTTTAAATTCATTAGTAACCATTCATTAAACACTCATTATATGGTGCTGCAGTTTGTATGTTTTTAGACAGAATAGCAAAGGTTATTTTATTCACTTTTTAATCTTTAAAAAGCCTGGCATAAAGTGAGTATCCCATGTGTTTGATATGTACTGCGGAAACCTGAAGATCATTTGAAGATCTGAGAACTCAGTTTGACCTAAGACAACCTGGGAGTTACTTGCTGCCCGTGAAATGTCCTCATTTGATAGAAAAGGCAATTTTCCATATCCCTGGAATGCTATTTGATAGTATCTTAAATCTTCCTGTCTCTGTCTCTGTCTATATACATATATATAAAACCCATATATATATATATTAAAAAGTCTCTAAAACATGAAAATGTAATAGCCTTCCATGTCATTTGATAATAGAGGTGTATAGAGGGGATTCTATGAGACTTAATCACACTAGCTGCATATTTCAAGTATCTGGTAACAAAAGTGAACAGAGACCTTGCTCTCGTGCCACCTGTATGTCAGGCTGAAATTCCTCAAAAGCTAACAAACGGGTTATTTGGCTATCTATGTTAAAGCACGTGAGTGATGGTCAGATGGCATTTTGCCCAAAGGTATGTTTCAAGAAGAAAACTCCTTGGGAAAGTTCTAAACAAGGCACAGTATTCAAGGATCTGGGCAATCAGACCCTCCTTCCCAGCCTTGTGGATGTTCCTGCAAGGAGAGGGGTGCCCACCAGCCCAGGCCCCCACCCTCTTCAGGAACATGGTACCTACACCCTTTCACATGGGGACATGAAGGGTGGGGAGCTGTCACCTCCTGGCTGTGCATTGTTCCTCCTGGGTCTGCCTGACGTGTCGGCTCCATTCGCTCCTAGAGAAGGCACCTGTCAAGTGTCAGCTGCAAGCTCCCCAGGGTTCGTCTTCAAGTTAAAGTTTGGGAGAGGTGAAAAGAGAGAATTTCCGAGACAGAGCAACTCGGCCCAAGTTTTGAGACAAGTATTTGGCCTGTAAGGTCCGCACAGCTGAGTGTGAGCGTCAGGAGGTGACTCAAACCCCTCAGGAAAGGTCAAACCCCGGACGGAGGCAGGAAGCTGCAGAGGATACCAAGACTTGGCACCGATGAGAATGCTGCTGGGGCCACGGCCCATAGAACCGCCTTTCCAAAGCACTCTCCATTCTTGGGCAAGTCTAGAAATAAGCTTCCCACTATGCTCTGCAGTTGAGAGGGAAAACTACTGGGCTGGACCATCTGTGGTTAACCTGAGCTGCTCAGCGCTCGGGGAGCAAGGGGTTGGGAACTGCTTTCCTGCTCTGCTTCATGTCATCTCCCCATGCAACCGTCTTTCCTTGAGAAGGAGGAGAGCACACAGGCTTCACCTAAGAGCTGGGCGTGCTCATGTGTTTGAACCTGTGTACAGAACAACATGGGGCTGCCCTCCTGCATGCGCAGGGTGGTGGGGATAGCCTGGACCCAGCAGCTGGAAGGCGCAGAACAGAGTCAGGCCAACTGTGAACATCCTCTAAACAGCTTCTCACCAAACCCACTGGCCATTGTATTCAACTGTCAGTCAAGTAACCTGGTAAAGGGCCACCTGAGGTCACTGACTCCACATAGGTATGTTATTTAGAGGAAATCACTGAATATATTTCATTAAAATATAAAATGGCCCAAGCTGTAGCACCAACAATAATAACAATAATCCTGCTGCTGTTGCTGCTAAATCTCTTCAGTCATGTCTGACTCTGTGCGACCCCATAGACAGCAGCCCACCAGCCTCCCCCGTCCCTGGGATTCTCCAGGCAAGAACACTGGAGTGGGTTGCCATTTCCTTCTCCAATGCATGAAAGTGAAAAGGGAAAGTGAAGTCGCTCAGTCGTGTCCGATCCTAGCTCACTTTAACTGAGGTTTTATCTTTCTCCTGGTGTGCTTCCAGACTTTTCACATTTATCAGTCCATCAACATCTCAATAACCCGATACTAGTTTCTGTGTGTGTGTACATGCTAAGTTGCTTCACTTGTGTTAGACTCTTTGTGACCCCATAGATAGTAGCCCTCCAGGTTCTTCTGTCCTTGGGATTCTCCAGGCAAGAATACTGGAGTGGGTTGCCATGTCTTCCTCCAGGGGATCTTCCCAACCCAGGGACTGAACCCATGTCTCTTACATATCCTACATTGGGAGGCGGGAACTTTACCACTAGGACCACCTGGGAAGCCCATTAGCTTTTTAGGGCTGCCCTAACAAAGTATGGCAGACTCAATGACTAAGCAGAGACTTAGCCTCTCGGGGTTCTGAGGCCTGTAGTCTGAGATCACAGCATCAGCAGAGTGGGTGATCTGGGCCTACAGACACATCACTCCAGTCTTTGCCTACATCTTCATGTGAGGTTTTTCCTGTCTGCTTCTGAATTTCCCCCTTTTATAATGACACTGGTCATACTGGATCAGGGGCCACCCTGCTGACTTCATTTTAGCTTGATGACATCTTCAAAGACCCCATCTCCAAATAAGGCCACATTCTGAGGACTTTGACGTATGAATCTGGGGTCAGTTCAGTTCAGTAGCTCAGTCGTGTCCAGCTCTTTGCAGCCCCATGCTGCACATCAGGCTTTCCTGTCCTTCACCAACTCCCAGAACTTGCTCAAACTCATGTGCATCAAATCGGTGATACCATCCAACCATCTCATCCTCTGTCATCCCCTTCTCCTCCTACCTTCAATCTTTCCCAGCATCAGGATCTTTTCAAATGAGACAGTTCTTCTAATCAGTTGGCCAAAGTATTGGAGTTTCAGCTTCAGCATCAGTCCTTCCAATGAATATTCCAGACTGATTTCCTTTAGGATGGACTAGTTGGATTTCCTTGTAGTCCAAGAGACTATGAAGAGTCTTCTCTAACACCATAGTTCAAAAGCATCAATTCTTCAGCACTCAGTCCAGCTCTCACATCCATACATAACTACTGAAAAAAACCATAGCCTTGACTAGACAGACCTTTGTTGGCAAAGTAATGTCTCTGCTTTTGAATAGGCTATGTAGGTTGGTCATAACTTTCCTTCCAAGGAGTAAGCGTCTTTTAATTTCATGGCTGCAATCACCATCTGCAGTGATTTTGGAGCCCCCAAAAATAAAGTCTGCTACTGTTTCCACTGTTTCCCCAACTATTTTGCCATGAAGTGATGGGACAGGATGCATGATCTTAGTTTTCTGAATGTTGAGCTTTAAGCCAACTTTTTCACTCTCCTCTTTCACTTTTATAAAGAGGCTCTTTAATTCTTCTTTGCTTTCTGCCATAAGGGTGGTATCATCTGCGTATCTAAGGTTATCAGTATTTCTTCCAGCAATCTTGATTCCAATCCGTATCAAAGCTTATGAAATAAATTCTAAAATTGCTCCCAGTCTGCAGGTGTGGAGACTGAGGCACCAAGAAGTCCTGCAGCTTCTCCATTTAACAGATAATGAAGTGGCAGAGATGGTCCACCAGTCTGGCTAAACTATACACTTGGTGCTACTCTCTCCCGACCCTTTGTTGGCCTAGAGATTAGGATTTTTGAAAATTGGCCAAAGGTTAGACAAGGTTTATCCCAGCTAAATTCCTAATCTTTTGTCATTAAAATTAGAGAAAATAAACTGAGGCTGTTTGAAGATTTTGAACTTATCGTAACATTGGCCTTATTTAATGCTATTTTTATGTTCCCAAAGATCGAGGGCAAGAAGAGAAGGAGGCAACAGAGGATGAGATGGTTGGATGGCATCACCACCTCAATGGACACGAGTTTGAGTAAGCTCCGGGAGTTGGTGATAGG
This sequence comes from Bison bison bison, assembly GCF_000754665.1. Taxonomy (NCBI): domain Eukaryota; kingdom Metazoa; phylum Chordata; class Mammalia; order Artiodactyla; family Bovidae; genus Bison; species Bison bison. Next base: position 5,868,795 of record NW_011494635.1, on the reverse strand, counting down.
GAGGCCTGGCGTGCTGCAGTCCATGGGGTTGCAAAGAGTCAGACATGACTGAGTGACTGAACACACACACATGCACACTGTACCCCATAGTAAATACTTTAAAATAGTTATTAAATTTGAATATGGATTCATATTGTGGGCTTGTGTGTGATTTGAGATCTCTTATAGAAATGAATATGTCTCAGTGAAAGGGCTGTGGGCACTTCCTCTTTGTCTTTCCCCTGTCTCCATTCTTTCTTTGTTTCTTTCTAGAATATCTTAAAATGTAAGAGTCTGGCCAATCTCATATATTCTGTTTCTGGGGCTTAGACATAATTAACAAATGCACAAATTTGCTGTTTTGCTAGTTCATTTATGCCAACTTGGGGTAAACACGGAGGAAAAAGGAAACAGTAAGAAACACTAGGGAATATCTTTAAAGTTATGCAAGAGAAGCTGTTCTCTGATGTTCGGGGTAAATTCTCCTGCTGTGTCTATAATTCCCACTGAGAAGAAAGGGCCTGCTGACTCCTCGTGGGTTTTGGGGTTTTTTTGAACATTGTTCTGAGTATCATTCAGTAACCCAGTGGGTCCACAGGGTCAAGGAGTAATAGAATTTCTGCCAGTCCCAGAGTGATATTCACTTTCCCCATTTTCCGTGACCTCCTTGTATTTACTGCGTTTTCAGAGCATCTTACCGCTCTGAACTGCTGCAACGCTTGTCTGAGGAAGCAAGCAGTCTTTGTTTTGCGTATAAATCGGGGTACCTGTAGCCTGCATTCCTTTGGATGCTCTCTGAAAAGGGAAATTCTATTTTTAGGCAGTGTTGTGAGAGAGCCACCTACTCCATCTCTGTTAGAGGCCAGAGACAAATTACAGAGTTATTTAGAGGGAGGCAAAGACATTCCCGAGATCAGCATGAAAGGGATTGCTTCTGACTTTAGATCTCAGTGTGAGCATTTGCTGTGCTCATCAAGGCCTTCATTTTTCCAGCCTCCGAGGGGGAGATGGACGCTTTATGCCTTCCACAGTTTCTCTCATTTGTGACTCTCAAAACGGAGCCAGAAGTGGAGACGATGGACTTAAGCAAACCTGCCTTCCACTTGCTGAGATGCTTTTTCCAGCCAGAGTCACAGCTCTAAGGGCCTGTGAAGAGGTTTCACATACGTGGTCCTGTGCTGAAAAGACAGCACCGCCGTGGCACAATGGTTAGTTGGTTATAATTTTGGCTTTTGTCCTGCCCCTGCCCCGCCCATGCATCCATATCACACATTCACCCAGGTCATTTCCTTATTCCTCCTGCCATTTCTTTCTCAATCACTTCTTATCGGATTACGTAAAATTCAATTACTCAACAGAATTCGCCAGGCTCACAAACGTCTTCATTGCTTGCACTGAGTGGAGCCAGGGAGCAAAGTGGATCAGATACTTCTCAGAAGCTCATAAGAGGCAGTTGATTTATTCTAATGTATAATCTCTTTCCGACGGGAGCAACCATCTTTTTCCAGTTACCGATCTAATTGCAGTGACTCACAAAATGGGAACTTCATATAGATGTGAATGAGAATCATTTTAAAGGATTATCATAATAGTGTATTTAGTAATAAAAATATTGAAATATTTAAGAGTGGTTCACTGGATACAAAACAGAATCTAATTGCATAACTTTAACTAATAATCTCATTAAACAGTTACTCTAATGTTATTCCCTAAAGTTACAGGCAGCTGTGGATGGTCAAATTTAATCATCTAATGTTCTTTTCTTGAATAGGATGTAACCTCTGTCTGTCCTTTGCCTACTGGTAGGCCTCTAAACAGTATCCACTGGAAAGTAAAATTTCATATTAATGATGTTACTCATTAACATACATTTTTAAAATGAATGCTATTTTAAATATGCAAATACATGGGTTCGATGACTTCCTCCAAGACAGAGTGGAAGATGCACATCTTGATAGGCAACTGAACGATCCACTCCATTAGAAAGTGTCATGAAAACCCTCTCAAGTTGGTGCACACCACAGTCAGAAATGAAAGAAACATTTTACCCCTCATGCTTTCTCCAGCCTAAGTCAGCTCACACAGAAAGGACAGAACCAATATCATGCATGGTGAGGTCAGCTGTTCCAAACACTCGACACCTCCTTCCTGCATAACTGATGTTTGGTTGCCAGTAGACCTGGAAAAAGGAAGAGGGGAAAAAAGGGAGTTAGGGGGAGAGTGGATACACGTGTATGTGTGTCTGAGTCCTTTCACTCTTCACCTGAAACTGTCACAACACTGTTTGTTAATTGGCTATCAGTTCAGTTCAGTTCAGTCACTCAGTCGTGTCCAACTCTTTGCAACCCCAGGAATCGCAGCACGCCAGGCCTCCCTGTCCATCACCAACTCCTGGAGTTCACCCAGACTCACATCCATCGAATCAGTGATGCCATCCAGCCATCTCATCCTCTGTCATTCCCTTCTCCTCCTGCCCCCAATCCCTCCCAGCATCACAGTCTTTTCCAATGAGTCAACTCTTCGCATGAGGTGGCCAAAGTACTGGAGTTTCAGCTTTAGCATCATTCCTTCCAAAGAAATCCCAGGGCTGATCTCCTTCAGAATGGACTGGTTGGATCTCCTTGCAGTCCAAGGGACTCTCAAGAGTGTTCGCCAACACCACAGTTCAAAAGCATCAATTCTTCAGTGCTCAGCCTTCTTCACAGTCCAACTCTTACATCCATACATGACCACAGGAAAAACCATAGCCTTGACTAGACGAACCTTTGTTGGCAAAGTAATGTCTCTGCTTTTGAATATGCTATCTAGGTTGGTCATAACTTTCCTTCAAAGGAGTAAGCATCTTTCAATTTCATGGCTGCAGTCACCATCTGCAGTGATTTGGGAGCCCCCCAAAAATAAAGTCTGACACTGTTTCCACTGTTTCCCCATCTATTTCCCCTAAAGTGATGGGACCAGATGCCATGATCTTCATTTTCTGAATGTTGAGTTTTAAGCCAACTTTTTCACTCTCCACTTTCACTTTCATCAAGAGGCTTTTGAGTTCCTCTTCACTTTCTGCCATAAGGGTGGTGTCATCTGCATATCTGAGGTTATTGATATTCCTCCCGACAGTCTTGATTCCAGCTTGTGTTTCTTCCAGTCCAGCATTTCTCATGATGTACTCTGCATATCAGTTAAATAAGCAGGGTGACAATATACAGCCTTGACGAACTCCTTTTCCTATTTGGAACCAGTCTGTTGCTCCATGTCCAGTTCTAACTGTTGCCTCCTGACCTGCATACAAATTTCTCAAGAGGCAGATCAGGTGGTCTGGTATTCCCATCTCTTTCAGAATTTTTCACAGTTTATTGTGATCCACACAGTCAAAGGCTTTGGCATAGTCAATAAAGCAGAAATAGATGTTTTTATGGAACTCTCTTGCTTTCTCCATGATCCAGAGGATGTTGGCAATTTGATCTTTGGTTCCTCTGCTTTTTCTAAAACCAGCTTGAACATCAGGAAGTTCACGGTTCACATATTGCTGAAGCCTGGCTTGGAGAATTTTGAGCATTACTTTACTAGCGTGTGAGATGAGTGCAATTGTGCGGGAGTTTGAGCATTCTTTGGCATTGCCTTTCTTTGGAACTGGAATGAAAACTGACCTTTTCCAGTCCTGTGGCCAC
>NW_011494635.1:5859454-5865051 GCF_000754665.1 Bison bison bison | reverse complement strand
AGTCCTGTGGCCACTGCTGAGTTTTCCAAATTTGCTGGCATATTAAGTGCAGCACTTTCACAGCATCATCTTTCAGGATTTGAAAGAGCTCAACTGGAATTCCATCACCTCCACTAGCTTTGTTTGTAGTGATGCTTTCTAAGGCCCACTTGACTTCACATTCCAGGATGTCTGGCTCTAGGTCAGTGATCACACCATCATGATTATCTGGGTTGTGTACAGTTCTTCTGTGTATTCTTGCCATCTCTTCTTAATATCTTCTGCTTCTATTAGGTCCATACCATTTCTGTCCTTTATCAAGCCCATCTTTGCATGAAATGTTCCCTTGGTATCTCTAGTTTTCTTGAAGAGATCTCTAGTCTTTCCCATTCTGTTGTTTTCTTCTATTTCTTTGCATTGATTGCTGAAGAAGGCTTTCTTATCTCTTCTTGCTATTCTTTGGAACTCTGCATTCAGATGCTTATATCTTTCCTTTTCTCCTTTGCTTTTTGCTTCTCTTTTTTTCACAGCTATTTGTAAGGCCTCCCCAGACAGCCATTTTGCTTTTTTGCATTTCTTTTCCATAGGGATGATCTTGATCCCTGTCTCCTGTACAATGTCACGAACCTCAGTCCATAGTTCCAATACAAAATAAAAAGCTTTAAAAAATAAGGCATTGTTTAAACATAAGAGTTAGACCTGCTATTAATCAACTTTATGGGTTTGCCTGATCTTTAAATATGCATTTTGTTTTCTTTCATGTTGATAAATGGACAGTATCTGCAAAAGAAAAAAAATCATTCATTTTTCTCCCTTAATAAATCTGTGGTTTTGTATTTTGTAATCCCTAAAGAAGGAGAACCAAATAGGCATAAGTTAAAGGTGATCCAACCAGTCCATTCTGAAGGAGGTCAGCCCTGGGATTTCTTTGGAAGGAATGATGCTAAAGCTGAAACTCCAGTACTTTGGCCACCTCATGTGAAGAGTTGACTCGTTGGAAAAGACTCTGATGCTGGGAGAGATTGGGGGCAAGAGGAGAAGGAGATGACAGAGGATGAGATGGCTGGATGGCATCACTGACTCGATGGATGTGAGTCTGGGTGAACTCCTGGAGTTGGTGATGGACAGGGAGGCCTGGCGTGCTGCGATTCATGGGGTTGCAAAGAGTCAGACACGACTGAGCGACTGATCTGATCTGATCTGATGTTTTCATTCTGTGTTTTAAACATGACTTGTCACACTTTTCATAATCTAAATAATCTTCTTCCAAACATGGGTGATAACAAAGGCACAAAAAAAGGCAGTGCTTGAAGTTGCCAGATTTTAGAAGCTGTGTTAAAATTCACTTGTAATTTCCTAAGATTTAACTCTGACGTCAGGAGTTTGGGATGCCTGAGTTCGACAGGGCGTTTTCCAGGCTTCATGCATGGAGAGAGTCATAGGGAAGGTCAACTTGCTAATATCATACAGAAGTGAAGTGAAGTGAAGTCGCTCAGTTGTGCCCAACTCTTTGTGACCCCATGGATAGTAGCCTGCACCAAGCTCCTCCATCCATGGGATTTTCAAGGCAAGAAGTACTGCAGAAACCAACAATAAATCCATGACATCTCCTCAAACATATGGAAAATGTCTTCTGGTGGAATCTCTGCCTACGTGCACGTGTTTCTGATCCACAGACAAACACAGTTTCCATGGTGCACTTTCCCATCATGCTCAGGGGCCTTTGTGCACAAAACCAGGCTCTATTTGGCAGGCAATCCAAAGTTTCTCTGTTCAGTGCTGCCAGCTGACTTTCTCTAAGTCATTAGCTTGTCTGGGTCAAACACATCTCATTGACTTGGAAGCACCTTGGCCATCAGAGGCCAGTCCCTTTTCAACTGTGCTCCATCATTACAAGTTTTACGGGTAATTATTTTCTAACCCTTGACTCATGAGTCTTTGTGGTCAATGATGGAGAGGAACTTTGTTACCAATATCAGGTGATTTATTTAAATTGTCCTCAGAGTCAAGAGCCATGATGGTTTCCTGGTTAACCTTTGGATTTTTAAGAATGTGATTTAAGTTTGATGTTTTTGTGTGGTTGAGGCCTTGAGCTAGATGCTTTCTTGGGTTTGTATTGAATCCATGTGTGAATCAGAGGCAGAGGTCTACAGCTGGTGCTGCCCTGGCTCCGATGCCCGTGCTGGAGTTCAAAATAAACCAGGACCTCTCACGTGAGGGAACTCACCTGTGCTTCCTTCTGTGGGGTGTGGGTTCTGTCAGCAAGAAATGGGGAGGCCCTTGAAAGTCCCCACAGAGACCATCAGTGTCAGAAGTGAGATTAAAGCAGTGCTAAAGGTTCTTATCACAAAGGGAAATACACTTTTTTCTTTTTCTTTCTGTTTTTAATAACTATATGAGGTGATGAATGTTAATTAAACTTCTTGTAGTAATCATTCCACAATATATGCAAATAGTCATTATGCTTTACACTGTAGACTTAACAGTGATGTTTGTCAATTATATCTCAATGAAACAAAAAAAAATATATGTATTCACATGATTTCTACCTTAAAACAAGTAGTAGAGAGGACTGTTAGTTGGTTCTCTGCCTCCCTTTCTCACTCCTTCCTGAAGCCACGTCTCAGGGTGGGACAGTCCTGCCTTTATCACTCCAGCCTTGCCAGGGTCCCCAGGCAGGGCTGCTAGCCACTCAGGTTGGCCTCACTGGTCCTGTGGCGGTGATGTGCCATTCCAGTCACTGCCCTTCAGTCCACGGCCACTGTCCACTTGGTTGTGTCTAAAAGGACCCTTACTGCTCTGCATGCTGCATAGAGACTGAAGTTGAATTTTATCAGATGCTAAAGGAAATCAGCTTTGTTTCAGTCTTGATAACCCCTGAGGGGACTGGCAGCAATGAGTTAATATTTTTAAGCCTTCAAGTTCACCTTTACTTAGATTTTCCATTTTAAATTTTTCTCAAAGACCCTATTTTCTCTCTGTAAGCATATTATTTCTTCTATTGATCCATTCTTCCATGAAACCTAATACAAAAGTGACTGATATTTAATCACAGGGCTGATGTTGTAAGAAGTTTCAGTTATTTGTAAAGATCTTCAAAGATAAATTATTCATTTTATAAATTATAATTCATACTCAATTATTATGCATACTTATCTTCGATATGCTTTCAATTGATACTTTACAGGTGTCTACTAGAGACACACATACCTGGATCTGTAGGCAGTTTTGTTGTAATCGCAGTGGGAGACATGGTATTTCATGCTTGTCTGTTGGAAGTATTGAAAACCAACTCGAATTCTATCTCTCTTTCAAGAGGTAACTTTCTTTTTTTTCAGTATTTTATTTATTTATTTTTAATTAATTCTTATTGGAATATAGCTGATTTACAATGTTATGTTAGTTTCTGCTGTATAGCAAAATGAATCAGTTTGTATATATTTGTATACATATACATATATCCACCCTTCTTTACATTCTATCCCCATTTAGGTCATTACAGAGTATTGAGTAGAGTCCCCTGCACTGTACAGTAGATCCTTATTATCTATTTTGTATGTCAGTATCAGTGTCAGTATCAGTATCAGTTCAGTTGCTCAGTCGTGTCCAACTCTTTGCGACCCTATGAATCACAGCATGCCAGGCTTCCCTGTCCATCACCAACTCCCAGAGTTCACCCAAACTCATGTGCATCGAGTTGGTGATGCCATCCAACCATCTTATCCTCTGTAGTCTCCTTCTCCTCCTGCCCCCAATCCCTCCCAGCATCAGAGTCTTTTCCAATGAGTCAACTCTTCGCATGAGGTGGCCAAAGTATTAGAGTTTCAGCTTCAGCATCAGTCCTTCCAATGAACACCAAGCACTGATCTCCTTTAGAATGGACTGATTGGATCTCCTTGCAGTCCAAGGGACTCTCAAGAGTCTTCTCCAACACCACACTTCAAAAGCATCAATTCTTCAGCGCTCAGCTTTCTTCACAGTCCAACTCTCACATCCATACATGACCACAGGAAAAACCACAGCCTTGATTAGACGGACCTTTATTGGCAAAGTAATATCTCTGCTTTTTAATATGCTATCTAGGTTGGTCATAACTTTCCTTCCAAGGAGTAAGCGTCTTTTAATTTCATGGCTGCAATCACCATCTACAGTGATTTTGGAGCCCCCCAAAATAAAGTCTGACACTGTTGCCACTGTTTCCCCATCTATTTGCCATGAAGTAATAGTAGTGTGTGATTTCAATTCCAATTCCCAATTTATCCCTCCCCGCTTTTCCCCTTGGTAACTTTAAGTCTGTTCTGTACATCTATGCCTCTATTTCTGTTTTGTAAATTGGTTCATTTGTACCTTTTTAGATTCCACATATAAGCAATATCATGTAATATTGTAACTTTCTAGGCTTTCTGGAGAAAAGAGAAGCTCAGGAAGCTTTATGCTTTCCTGGGAGAGTTTCTTCCCAGGAATAAGGATTCTTCTTCTCTAAAATTAAGGAATCTATCCACTGGTCATTGAGACAAATGTAGACATCCAGTGGCTAAGTTAAAATAATATAAGACTGTTATTGAATGACATAATGAATTATATACCGCAACAAGTTAACAGAAGAGTTGACAGCAAGGGAGAAAGGAAGGAAGGAAAAAGGAGGGCAGGATGGAAAGGAAGGTGGGAAGAAGAGGAAGGAATGGAGGAAGGCAACTTCCCAGGGGCTGCTGTGAAGTTTGTGCCAAAAAGGAAGTAGGAAGGGTCTCTAGCTTGGTTAAGAAAATGCTGTACATGAAAGGGAGACATTCTTACAGATACACCAAACTGACACTAAAATATCAACACTTAGGTGAGGGTGGGTGATTGGGATCAGGGATTTTCGTCACGTGGTAGCTGAAGCAACGTGTGAGCAAACACGTGCCCAGTGGGAAAGGCACAGAGATACAGCTGGGGGCAAAGGGTCACCAGATGCTGGGCCGTGGGGAGACGACGCTTTCAAGCACCAGGAGCGAAGGCCCACTGGGGACACGGTGCTGGTGTCACACATAAATGGGAGTGACCAGGGCACATCTGATTACAAATCGTCTACCTCCATGTGCGGAAATTTCCGCGTATTGTTTTAAGTGCATAAATAAAACTAACTTTGGCTGATTAACAGGGTAAAAAGCTCCTTCCAAAGGTGTAAATATGATGCTCTTTGACAGCTTCCTTGAGTAACAAGCTATGATACACTCCTTAACCACAGACTCCTTTTGCCAGAAATATCCTATAAATTCTTTGGACTCAACTGATAAGAAGAAACAGGTGTCCACTGAACATGACTAATGAAGAGAGATATTCAAGCTCTGGAGGTGGTGGGTCCACTGCTTCCCATATGAAGACTGTCATATTTAAAACAGAAATAGCAGGCTATTTTTTTTTGGTTCAAATATATTTTTTATCAAATCTATTAAAAAATATGCACTTTGATGCAAATATATTTAATAGTTGAAAACTTCCCTGAAATGGGGAAGGAAATAATCACCCAAGGCCAAGAAACCCAGAGAGTCCCAAACAGGATAAACCCAAGGAGAAACACCCCAAGACACATATTAATCAAATTAACAAAGATACAAACACAAAGAACAAATATTAAA
>NW_011494635.1:5854610-5859354 GCF_000754665.1 Bison bison bison | reverse complement strand
CAATAGAAACTCTTCAAGCCAGGAGGGAATGGCAAGACATACTTAAAATGATGAAAGAAAATAACCTACAGCCCAGATTATTGTACCCAGCAAGGATCTCATTCAAGTATGAAGGAGAAATCAAAAGCTTTTCAGACAAGCAAAAGCTGAGAGAATTCTGCACCACCAAACCAGCTCTCCAACAAATACTAAAGGATATTCTCTAGACAGGAAACACAAAAATGGTGTATAAACTCGAACCTAAAACAATAAAGTAAATGGCAACGGGATCATACTTATTAGTAATTACCTTAAACGTAAATGGGTTGAATGCCCCAACCAAAAGACAAAGACTGGCTGAATGGATACAAAAACAAGACCCCTACATATGTTGTCTACAAGAGGCCCACCTCAAAACAGGGGACACATACAGACTGAAAGTGAAGGGCTGGAAAAAGATTTTCCATGCAAATTGGGACCAAAAGAAAGCAGGAGTCACAATACTCGTATCAGATAAATTAGACTTTAAAACAAAGGCTGTGAAAAGAGACAAAGAAGGTCACTACATAATGATCAAAGGATCAATCCAAGAAGAAGATATAACAATTATAAATATATATCCACCCAACAAGGGAGCACCGCAGTATGTAAGACAAATCCTAACAAGTATGAAAGGAGAAATTAACAATAACACAATAATAGTGGGAGACTTTAATACCCCACTCACACTTATGGATAGATCAACTAAACAGAAAATTAACAAGGAAAAAAAAAAAAACCATGTATCTATAAAGCTCACTAAAGCAAAGCACAGTAAAATGAGGTATGGCAATAAAAGGCGTTAAATTTATCAAATAAAAAAAAAAAGTGCTGAAAAATTAAAGCTGTCAAAAAAAAAATATGCACTTTGATGCAAATATATTTGTTAGGTATTACTTCTCTATAAAACTGAAAATTCAATTGTAAGTTTAAAATAGACTTCAAAAGGGATGAAACATGATTGGAAAACTCAAAAGCAGTGAAATTTTATCAACTGTCCTCAGAAAAGACTTTTTTTTAAATCCCAGAAAATAAGTTGATCTGTTTCTACAAATGAGCCTTTGTAGAGAAGATTTGATTCACTTATTTATTCTAAATACATTGAGACTGTCTGCCTTCTTAATGCTTTTATCTTTGTTTTTATTCAACTTTCAGAGAGCACTAAGAATATTTTATGCATTCATGTGTGGATCAAATACCAGTTGATCAAATGTACATCTGAGGAAGTAAACTAATTTCTGCTTGAAATGAATAGAAAATACTCACTTTGCTCCATTTTATTATTTATTTCCTAGGTAAAATCAGGTATGCAGAAAAAACTCACCTGGTAACTATTTGCTTAAGATATGCAATTATTGTAGTGTCAACACACACACACACACACAATTCAAAATTCCATGAGAATAAAAAACTTCACTGATCTGTTCTCAGTGCCTAGTATGTAGTAGATGCTCAATAAACACTTTTGAAACAATAAACTAAAAATGAATGAGCAAGTATTATCATGATCTACTGATGGATTCTGAGCTTTCTGAGTGCATGTCTGTGTCCAATACTTCCAGTGGTGGGCAAGTTTTCTTTATCCATATTTCAACCAGGCTGCAGAGGACACACTAAGGCAAACACATCATTATTCATTTTATGGCCGAGCAGCACCACTGGAAGCACCCTAAATACTGGACCCTTCATGCCATTATCAAGCCCAACTTCCTAAGACGGGTTTTCAGCACCTGGAATTATTACTGTAAAAAGTTAAGGAGGGGCTGAACAAGGTTTTCCACTATGCACTTAGACATAAGCCCAAGCACGGCTGAGAGATATGTGTGACTTTGGCACAGCCCATGTAATTGAAAGTGAAACTTGTTGAGTCAAGGTATTTTCTTGGTGCTAGAAATTTGAGAGTGAAAAGCATACAATAACCAAAAAAGTGCATGCTCTAGCCACACCATAAGGAAGAAAAGATGGTTGAACTGAAGCCAGATTCAACTACACTGACATTCCTCTTATTCCTAACTCCTGGCTATTTGTTTTCAGTAACATCTGAGACTACTCATTTTATTTAGTTTTAAAGAAAATCCTTCATCAGTTATGGCATGAGGTTTTAAAAGAGCTATTGTCTGCCATATACCCTCTTTCGGCAGCTACCATGCTCCAGGCAGTCTACATTCTGGGAATGTGCTCCTGAGGGAAGCAGCGAAGTCTAGGCTGTCTAAGGGCTTTTCCTTCAAATCAAGAAAGGTAGGAAGTAAGCTGATGTGCCCATAAACGCACATTTACCTGCTTTGAGTGTAAAAGATAGGGGGCAATGGTTCAGATTAACTAGCTTCTTAGACCTGAAAATTTAGTCTTGATTAGGTGGTAAATCCCTCACTACCTTGTTTAGAAATCTCACAACTGAGTTGCAGAGAACCCAGTGTTGTAATACAGGGAGACCTTATCCTGTAACTTCTCAGCACAAGGAAAATGAATGTCGAAGTTATGTAAACGGCAGGAATATTTAGACAAAATATGTAGATTTCTCCGTTAAGAATAGAATGTTGATTTTATAGCTCTTAGAAGTTCTCATTAGGACTTCCCTGGTGGTCCAGTGGTTAACATTCCAAGCTCCCAGTGCAGGGAGCCCAGATTTTATCCCTGGTCAGGGAACTAAGCCCCACATGCCACAGCTAAAGATCCCACATGCCACAACTAAGACCCAATGCAGCCAAATATGTTTAAGAGAAAAGTTCTCATCACAAGAAAAAAACCTCAACTATGCATAGTGAAGGGTGTTAACCAGACTTGTGATCATCTCACAGTGTGCACAAATAATCATTACGATATATACCTGAAATTGATATAATGTCATATATCAATTATATCTCAACAAAAGAAAAAAAAAGAGCACTGGTATAGGTAGTTGAGATCAAGGAGATCAAACCAGTCAATCCTAAAGGAAAATCAGTCCTGAATATTCATTGGAAAGACTGATGCTGAAACTCCAATACTTTGGCCACCTGATGTGAAGAGCCGACTCATTGGAAAAGACCCTGATGCTGGGAAAGATTGAAGGTAGATAGAGAAGTGGACGACAGAGGTTGGGATGGATGGATGGTATCACCAACTAAATGGACATGAGTTTGAGCAAACTCTGGGAGACAGTGAAGGACAGGGAAGCCTGGCGTGCTGCAGTCCAAGGGGTCACAGAGAGTCGAATGCGACTGAGTAACTGAACAACAACATTAGATAATTGAAGTACTTAAAGAATATGTTTGCAATGGGATGGCTTGAGAGTAAATAACTGAATTTATTAGTGTTCGTAAACCATCTGACAATTCACTCCTATTTTCTTACTCTTGGCTGGATGATGGTCTAAAACTACTGAGTTGGTACATGAAGAAAACATTTAAATCGAGGAAGCAGAATAGGATGGAAATGGAAGAGAGTAGAGTTAAATTGAGTAAGGAGCTCAAAATAATATGATGGATAGCACTTTAAATATTTATTGAACCAGGGAGATAAGTACTTCTACTCAGTTTGAAACTGATTAGTGCTAGACGTTTCTTCCTAGTTTAATTATTTTTGAGGCAGGAACCAATTCTTTCCTCTTGCTATTTTCAAGCATCTCCAATTCTATACACCTCAGTGTTCAACTCCCTCACCAATTCTTTCTCCCCATAGCTCCTGGAGAAAGAGATTAGCAGTTTTTCTTTTCATAATAAAACTTATTAGTGACTTTAAACAATTTCAATTGCTTCAATTTTGACTATTATTTTCTTAATTAAAAACATAAACCAGGCAGGAGTAATTAGACATGACAAAATAAATACAATAGATCTCTCAGGGAAATAAAAAAGTGAACAATTTTAAATAATATTCAAGGTAATACATTTCTCTGAAAAATATTTTATCCTAACACTTTTACTCATATCAACAACTGAATGCTTACTTTTACCAATTTGGAATTGTCATGATTAAACCTGGATTTGGGGTTGGAAAGATCTGGGTCAGTTGTTCAAAACCCCAAAGCAAACACTTTCATTTAAGCCAAGGGATCCTGTCCTAGCTTCTTACAAGCAGCATCATTACATAAAATATCAGTTAAAATGGAAATGGGAGCCTAGATGGAGATTCTGGGACCTGAACAACCATTCTAAGAAAATGCAGTTAAACTGCAATACCTCCAATCTCCTGCACATTTTGGAAGAAGCACGGGAAATCTTTTTTCAAATATTAAAAACTTGAGATGAATGAATAAACGAAAGAACAGAAATGCAGCTATCATTTCTAGTACATTAAACAAATGGAGATGAAAGAAAGTTTGAGTTTTTGCCAATTGTGTCTTTGAACTTTATTTCATGAGGCTTCCAAGAAGGCATTTTGTGTCAGAGGTCAGCAGGCTGGTCTTCATCCCTCTGCTATGCAGGGAGGTGGGAACCCAATTTCTGCCGATGGGTACCCAAGACCTCCTCCCAGGAGGTGGGAGCTGGATCGCAACCATGGTTCCTTGACAACCGTGGTGATGGAGCACCATCCACAGTTACTTAATACCCCTGAACTGGCACCAGAATGGGAACACTGGTGAAAGCCAACGCAGCACTGCCCTCTGAGGAAGAGTGGGTTCATGGATCTTGGCAGAACTTTCTGAAAATACCACTTGAAACAGCTGTTATCTTTGCTCTCCACATGTTTGCCAACTGCCTGTCCCCCTAGCATCACTCTTAGGTGATGGCAATCTCATCTTCTT
>NW_011494635.1:5854238-5854510 GCF_000754665.1 Bison bison bison | reverse complement strand
CTTCTTAAGAGTCTCATTCATACATGTGACTCTAGACTTACTGTTTCTCAGCAGAGCCAAGAAAAATGACACTGTGAAAGACTCAAAACATACAGAAGATGTGTTGACATCCTAATTGCTAACTTTATGTTTCTTTAAGTCACTCCCTGTTTAACAGAGCTGATTTTCTTAGAAACTGTTGGGAGGCTGTGGACATCAGCATGGTTATACTGGTAAAACTGAGTTAGAGCCAGTTTCCCGACTGGGCTCAGATCCGTGGTCTAAAAAGCATT
>NW_011494635.1:5847603-5854138 GCF_000754665.1 Bison bison bison | reverse complement strand
CTAAAAAGCATTTGCCACATAAGTAACTTGATCCAAGAAGTTTAATCTCTTTGGACTTGAGCTTCTTCACTTGTGAAGACAAACTGATTTAATAAATCCAAGGCACGTGGAACATCTTGCATTTGCCCCCACTATTTTTTTAAATGATTTTATTTAGTTTTGGTTCAGTGGTCTTTGTTGCTGTCTGCGGGTCTTTCCCCAGTCATGCCGAGCAGGGGCTACTCTGTAGTTGTAGTGTGTGGTCTTCTCATTGTGGGAGCTTCTCTTGTTGCAGAGCACAGGCTGTAGGGTGTGCGGGCTTCAGTACTTGCAGCTCTCAGGCTTAGTTGCTCTGTGGCATGTGGGATCTTCCCAGACCAGGGATCGAACCCATGTCCCCATTGGCAGGCAGATTCTTTACCACTGAACCACCAGGGAAGTCCTGCTCAAATTATTGACATGTTCAACTGTGATTGGTGTTTGAAGGAAGGATCAACAAAGTTCTTGAGAAAATAGTTCCTAACCTAAATTATAAATCATCTGCGTAAGCTTTCCCTTCCTGTAAAAAAATTGTCCAATAAGATATTAAGCAAATACTAGAGGTATTTGTTCTTAGAGACTACTCCTTGAGAGCATACCTGGGCCTTCATGATGCTTCAGGACCCAGCCAATGCCATTCTGAAGTGTCCAGAGGTGCATGCATTACACAGACACAATTAAATTAGCCTAACCTGGATTTATCTGTAGACACATTTAATTAAGCACTGCCTTTTATCTTGCTATTTTTTAAAGCCTTGTAGCTGCAAATCTGACATGGCTGCAATCCAGTAGTTTGTGTTTCTGTATCCTGGAGGCATGAGTAATTTGAAAACTCATTGAAGATTTATAATCTCGTTCAGACAGGTTTTGTTAATATTCCTTACAGACTATCCCCATTTATTAACATGTCATAAGGTCTCTTTACGCAATAATTTTTCTCATCAATTTAATGTGACAAGACCTGCAGTTCCATACTTTCATATGATCCCTAAATCCGATTATATCAAACATGTATAATAAACAAAGACTAATTATACAATTAGCTGCTGTCCTGTTGCATTTGAGAAACTGTCCATATTGCATTACCTCCAAAGCTTCTCTTAGAATCACAAGAACATCTTCTTGTTTTAGAATGAAGCATTAACTTTGAATTAATTTTTCCCTTTTTTTAATAAAAAGTTTTGTTTTGTTTTGTTTTGTTTTTTTGTGGTACACACTAGTGTTACTTTTCATTGCACATCTACTGTATAAACAGTGCTTCCTTCCAGCTGCTGCAGTGCGGAACACCCCTGATAAGCTGTGCTTGCCTTTCAGGATCTAACACACTGATTTACTAGAGACTGGGCCTTGCATGGACCATCCTCCTTCTTTTATGAGAAAGCGTCTACTCTTTCTTCTTACAATCCGATTTTTCTCTCTTCAGAGATAATGGTCCATCTACAGGGTTTGTGATTTTGAATGCACTTTGAAAAAGCTAAAGGTATAAAGCAATGGTTTCTGTCCTTTGATCATCGTGATTAAAAAATTTTTATGACATATTTAAGAGGTATTTCACTAAAAGCTTCATGCATTTAAAACAAAACTTAAAATGTGACTGCACAAAAGTATTATTTTCTTAATGAAGAGAAGGATTTTGCTTTATGTAATGTGCTCCTTCAACTTAATTTAATAAGAAAACTAGAGAAAAATATTTGAAATTCGGGAAGCTAAGGACTTTTAGCCTTTTTAAAAAATTCACCAAATAAAAGGGGGAAAAGCATTAGAATATAGGTCAAAGGTGTTGTTTTCTTAAAATATTAAGCTAGTTGTCAGCATGAATTTTCTTACAAAATGAGACACACATGTGTTGTGGAAAGAAATGGAAACATTCAAGCACTGCCCTTCCTCTTTTTGCTCACAAAGTAAAAAGTGTGAGAAGATCTTGTAGCCCTATACTTGATGAGTAATGGGTTGTTATGTTTTAATTTCTTGGTCCATCCCAAGGTGTTTTTTTTGTTTGTTTTGTTTCATTTCTTGTTTTTGTAACATGAATCCCAAAGCTAAAAAAAAAAGAAAACTATTTCAATATTGGACAATTCAACATTGGACCTTTTTGCATGGCTGAACTCAGCCTGGTGCTGACCTGGTGGGTACAGGACAAACCCTGACCACCCATATTTCCCAGGGAGGGGGGCGATCCAGGCAGTGTGGGTGACAGAGGTGCCCTGGTCCTGCCCCAGCTCCCTCAGTGAATCATGAAGGGAGGCCAGGGTCCCCACCCCTCCAAGGAGTGCCCTGTGTCTTGGTGAACAGCATGTAGACCAGACGACTGCAAACACAGGTAGTACGGAGCCCGATTTTCTTGCTCCCATCTCAAATATTCTGTGAATTCATTTTCTAATTCACTGTTGCTAGCTAAACGTTTTATGTGCATGGGAAACTGCACCATAAGACAAATGTATCATCTATTTTTGGAAGAGGGGGTAAATGTAAGCTATCAATAAGCGATTTTATGTTCCTCAGCTAAAAACGAGGCATTTAAGTTTTACAAGAAGAGCCTGTCTAGCGTAAATTATAAATAATATGCGAATTATTGCAAATAGAAAGCCCTTGGTGTAACATAGCTTATATTTATCACTGAGCAAATTATGGGTTGGAATTGTATTAGCAAGTGGTGAAGTATGTTTTTGAGGGAACTTTCTTTAAAGACTGCTTTAAAATGTAATACACTTCAAAATAATCTTGTTATTATTCCCTGTGGTAGGTGTACAGCTGCATACATTTACTATCATGTCAGAAAGCCTGTTCCGTCTACCTGCAGGCTGAGGTTCCTGTGGACCCCACCCCAGGGAACCAGCAGAGAAGAGTTGAGGGCAGGATGCAAGCTGGGTGGGGCCTGGGGGGAAAACCATCCTCTCCAAGAAAGAGGCATCCTAACTGCATCCTCCCACGTCCACGTGCTTCTGACCAGGTTGCAGCCTATGGCCGGTGGTTCTGGGTTCTTCAACACAGGGCTGTTTGCCAGTCAACCTCTCTCTTGACCTCAGGGTGGTTTCACATCAGGCTGGGGGCCACATGAGACTGGTCTGTATGAGCAGGGATGCTCCAGTCAAAGAAACAACTGCTCACGAGATGTCTTTACAGGCCTGTGAACCAGTGGTGGTTCAGAAAGCATCTCCAGGTTTCATTAGAGGGTGTGTAGCTGGCAGGGCTCTGGTTTTGCATGAACCTCGGGATCTTTCCAGCTGGGCGAAGTCTACCACCCCACCTCATGATCAGGAAGGCTGGTGTGTGTGTGGCCGATCCCACCACCATCTCCTGCTGGAGCAGTGTCCCCAGCAGTCCCCACGCCACCTGCTGAACGCCTCCACTTGCAGTGAATAGAGACGGGGGTGTTAGTCTGATAACTCCTGATGGGCCTTCCTCTGCCAGTTTGCCTCAGTGAGTTGGCAACACGTCCCTGGAGCACCTGTGTTCCCCTTTCTTGACAGCCCAACACATCAGATGCTGTCAGGAGCCATCGCTAATCAGGGATAAAGACAACCTGAATAATAATAATAACAGTAACAATGAACAGAATGCATGTAATCTCTCATTTTGCATCACTGGCTGGAAGCTGCCGAAAGATCCAAGGAGATTTCACCCTCTAGGGGAGCAGTTATATAATGTCCTAAGCAGTCCTGACAAATTAAGAGCTTGTGTCCATCTTCAAGTCAAGCGTGTGGTTTAAGACAGTAGTTTTAACTTAACATTTTATCTTAAAGACATTTACCTAAATAAAGCCTATTGAAAAAATGACAATTGTAAATGATTGCCTTCTTGAGGGGGAAAGAAGTGATACAGATTGTCAAAGTTTGTAAAGATCAAATAAGTGACTGGAAGATTATGGAAGGTTTTATAGCGTCAGTGAGCTTTCAAGAAGTCTTTGTGAGTTTTACTCACTGTGACAGTCTTTATTCCCAGAGACGGAGAAGGCAATGGCACCCCACTCCAGTACTCTTGCCTGGGAAATCCCATGGATGGAGGAGCCTGGTAGGCTGCAGTCCATGGGATCGCTAAGAGTTGGACACAACTGAACAACTTCACTTTCACTTTTCACTTTCATGCATTGGAGAAGGAAATGGCAACCCACTCCAGTGTTCTTGCCTGGAGAATCCCAGGGACAGAGGAGCCTGGTGGGCTGCCGTCTATGGGGTCGCACAGAGTCGGACACGACTGAAGCGACTTAGCAGCAGCAGCAGCATTCCTAGAGAGGGTGGTTACATAGATTCCCAGTGCTTAAGTATTTCTAGTTGACTCTGAAACTGAGGTACACATCAGTGTCTGCTAAGAATTTCTTGTGATCTGAGATTATCTCTCTCTATATACATCTGCACATAGAGATATACTCACTAGAGTCTCAAAAAATAAAACTGGAAAATACATGAAGTTATGCCATGGTGGCTTCAAATTTAAAATTTAACAATAAAATTAAACCTATGTTTCTATTGTAAAATCATCATCAATTGCTCTAACCCCATTCAGGCTACAGTTTCATCCTATAGAAAAGCATATTGTACTTAATAAAGAGTTTTCATGTGGCTTGATATGTTCTTAGTAGGCAAAATATTAAGTTCAAATTGAAATATATTTACATATTTTGCTATATGTAGAAAATACTTGTGTAAAAAAGAAAACAGAACCGAGAGAAAACCTTTAATATTATTTAAGAAAAAACTGATTTAAAAAATCATTTTCAAGGAAGCATTTAATACAATGCCTTTAATTATGAAGCATTTGTATCTGTCCATTAAGAACAACCCTTAAGGTTTTTACTTAGAAACAATTATTGTCCATAGAACAGAAAAACTTACCTCTTTAATTTCAGTATTTTAAAATATTTTTTGTTGATTCTAGAATTTCAAGAACATTTCAAGAAAATCAACTTAAAACTCTAAAGATTTCTGATGGCATATAGTTTGATCCTTGGCTATTATTATTTATAATGTTTACTTTAAAACTCTCAATGTGCTGTGCTGTGCTTAGTCTTGTCTGACTCTTTGCGATCCCCTAGACTGCAGCCCCCAGCTTCTCTGTCCATGGGATTCCCCAGGCAGGAAAACTGGAGTGGGTTGCCATTTCCTTCTCCAGGGAACCTTCCCAAACCAGAGATCGAACCCAGGTCACCTGCATCACAGGCAGATTCTTTACCAACTGAGCTACCAGAGAAATCCAAAAATGCATGGTGTTAATATTTCTTAACACATGTGCTTGATATGCAAATGCATATAAGTGCATATTTACCTTGTGGCAAACTTCTGAGGTGGTGATGAAATGAACTAGATTCTATTCTGCGAGGGGCCTTATGTTTCCTACCGGGGCCAAGAACTGTCCATCTGTTAATGCATATAACCCCCTGGAGCTGTCTGGTTGATCACACTGACTAAAGGAGACAGCAAAGCGGAGAGACAGTACACGCAATGCCCAGGTGCAGAGCTGGTCCCCCGCGTGTTCGCTCCCCTCAATGCCGCTCTATTCTGGAGGTAATCCCAAGGAGAGAGGGCCGTGGGGACTGGAGACGGTGCCCCAGGAAACGAGTTTAGAGCAAGATCCCTCTTCAGATGGATGGATGAGACTCTGGACCTTCCTTAGGAAGACCGCCTGATCAGATGTGTCCTACAGTTTTATATCTGAAGAAATGTACCAGCAAGACACATCTTTTGACATCATATAAAGTGAAACTTCTGAACAATCAGAGGTAAACCTCAAATGGCTTTTGGTGTTATTTAAACGCTTTAAAAACAATGAATTACTAACTATTGCTGAGCCCTGATTTCAACAATAACCTGAGAACACTGAGTTTTCAGGGTCAAGGACAGTTATAAAACTCATGTATCAAATGGGTATGAAACCCTAGACTGATATTTGCTGTGCTCTTTTCCAGGTATCTAATGGTATGTAAATTACATTAATCCTCCTGCATGGAGGTAGAATTTTGGTGAGTTAAATATTATAATGTATTTAAGAAAACATTGACCTAAAACAAACAACCAAATAAACATGCAATTGTAAATCTGATTATTGAAATAAAGAAAAATGGCAAGAGATCATCATGATGGAGAAACATAGCACTTAGCCTCTCTGAACACGTGACATTTGACCTGAAGACTGAGGAATGAAAGTGTCCAGATGGACGGAATGAAACCAGGCCGATAGGAGCATTCCCTAGACAGCAGCCCCATGATGGGAAGGGGCCATCACCCTGGGTGTGACTCAGTGCGGAAACGGGGAGGGGAAACACCAGGAGCAGCAGGGAGGGTGAGCTCGGCCAGTTCCTGGAGCCCGGGGGCTGTGGCCAAGGCTCTCGTCCGTAACCTCAGAAACTGAGGGGCACCAAGCACACGTAAATGGGAGCTGACCCGAACTAGGTTCTGAAAGATAATTATCACTCCACCAGTGGGGGTGTCTGGGCAGGGTACCCGCAGGAGCCACACAGGAGCCCCTGGGCAGGGCTGACAGTGGCCAGTGAAAGGCCTGATGACCTGACAGCTGGGGAAGA
>NW_011494635.1:5846417-5847503 GCF_000754665.1 Bison bison bison | reverse complement strand
CACCAGAAGGAAAAGGTGTGCAGGGCACTTCAGACCAGGCCGCATGGGGGCCTGAGGAACAGGGCAATGTTGAGGGTGAATCCAAGTGGTCGGGCCTGTTCTTTTTTGTAGCAATCTCATTTTGCAGAAAATATTCTCTGAAGGAGGGCAGGGCAACTCACTCCAGTATTCTTGCCTGGGAAATCCCATGGACAGAGGAACCTGGCAGGCGACAGTCTGCCGTCACACAGAGTCAGACACAACTGAAGCGTCTTAGCAGGCACAAAGCTATTTAGTAGCATGAGCTTAAAAAACTTCAGTGATTACTCTAAGACCCCAAATTTAAGAACTTAACTTTCGCATTGTGCTGGATCAGGTGTAATTCAATTTGAACATTACAGGTAAAACGCTGGTGTTCAGAATGAGCAGACAAGAAAAGTGGTACCCTTGGAGCATATCTATTGTCTTAACATATTACCCTCTGACTCTGTCTCATATGTGATGCGTGGTTAGTTTAATAGTCTGATGTGTGTAGCCTTGGATTCTCATGGGTCTAGTAGATGAAGTTGATCCAGCTTCGAAGAGCCTCAAACTGTATGTGTGTGTGGTATTTTCTGGGCTTTGCACTTTTCACTTGAATCTGAAAGGGCACTTACCCCACATAGGTTTAAGAACCACTGGGGTAAAAATTTGGGAAAAACGAGTTAGGTTTGCGATTGTGGAAAAGGGATTTTCTTTTAATCACCAGCAGTCCTCTAGCACCCACTCACTTACCTCTACAAATGAAATAAAAGAGCTATCTTGAAATGTGTAAGAAAAGGAGGAATGAGCAAGGGCTACAGTGGGCAGTTGTCCTCCTGTTTCTCTTCCATCCCAACTGAAGGGGCAGAGAAAGGGAATTGGGCGCCCTCAGCCAGCTGGACACAGAGGCTGGACACGGCAGAGGATCAGGAAAGGCAAAGCCGGCCCACGGCAGGCAGCATGCTCAACGGACAGTGCTGGCTCATGAGCTCTGTGGACTAGAGCCTTCAGTACGAAACAGCTTTTAACTCTGCAATGCTATACCACCCAACACAACACCAAACTATAATTTCACTAATTAGAGTT
>NW_011494635.1:5834122-5846317 GCF_000754665.1 Bison bison bison | reverse complement strand
TTTTTTTTTCTCTTTTCAAAAGACTTTGATTCTACAATTCCATTTGGATCCTGATCTCCAGTTTGGATTTTGGGTGATGGTTTGATAAACACTATCTCAGAGGACCTCTTAGCCTGATAAGTCTCCTCTGGAAGCCTGACTGACCATGTTAGCCTGAAATGCAAATCAACTCCAAGAAGGAAGAGTGGGTTGACATTCGGTGGCCTGACACACTGCCTAACAGATTGCTGTGCCAAATCTAATAAAACCAAAGCAAAGAGCCAATGGCAGGAGAAACTGGAGCCCCGTTCTGCTCTAAGGAGCTCAGTGCAAACCTGGTTCACACCTGCAGCCTGGAACACTCTTCCTTCATAAAAGTCCTTGACTTCCTTCCGTCCACACGCACCTCTTTATCCAGGTGACAAATGAGTTCTGATGTGGAATGGCATGCAGGTATCTAGTCCTCTGGGAAGAGATAACAGAATGCCTGGCCCACCAGGTTGTCCTGGTTTCCCGTGAGCGAATGTGTATTTAGGTCTCTCCAGGAGATCTTCATACGGACAAATAAAGCTGTTTACTGATGGCTTAGGGTAGAGGAGCACCACATTTCACTGAATCTAAGTTGCCATCTACTGCAACTTACATCTTCATTTCCAACATGACGCAAAGTAAAAATAGGTATGGAGAAATCCAGACGCAGGAAATTCATTTAAGAAAGTACGGACTAGCTTGGTGATCTCAGATACACAAAAAATGAAAGCGTACTAGAACGTTACTCAGAGGTTCTTTTCATTCTATAGGTAATAAATAATACACCATCTGCAAGCCCAACTACAGGTACTGGGTAAAAATAAGTTACGTTACAGCTGGATAATGGAATAGTATGTAGACCTACAGCATGAATTAGATCTATTTGCAGTGCATCTGAATTTGTAATTATTGCATATATTGTTCTTTTGTTAGTTTTCCCTTTTTCTCCCCAGTTTTACTGAGATTATAACTTAAACAAAAATGCACATAATTATTGCATACAATTTGGTAAGTTTAGATATACATTCACTTGTGTTATTATCACCACAATCCAGGGGAGAACAAAATAGGTTTCAAGACAGTATCATAAGAATTATGATCCCATTTTTAATATTTATTTTAATAAATATCAGCACATCACTCAAATCTGAGTGTAGGTTTGGGAGAATAAAAATTAAATAATCTGCAATCACTCTTTCTGGGAAGTAGCATGTTTTGGGGTGACAGGTAGAGTCTCTGTTTAAATTTACACTCTCTGTGTGTGTTTGTTAGACTTTTGTTTTTCACACCAAGTATATATTACTTTATAACTGGCAAGAACAGTAGAAGCATTTGGGTTGTGGGAAAAAATATGTAATCTACATCTTTAAAATTGTTAACCAGTTTTGGAGAAGGAAATGGCAACCCACTCCAGTACTTTTGCCTGAAAAACTCCATAGACTGTCACCTGAGGAGCCTGGTAGGCGACAGTCCATGGAGTCGCAAAGAGTCAGACACGACTGAGCAACTTCACTATCACTATGCAATTTATGTGTATATACCGGTGAACAAAACAAACACCTTCCCCGTTTTTTCAGAGTCATAGTCAAGCCTGAGAGCTGGGCTAAACACATGGAGCAAAGTCATGACTGTCTAACAGCACAGGTGGCCCTGGTGGAGAGCATGATGCAGCCTGGCCCAGGGGTGGAGAAGCTGGGGAGGGCATGTGGAGCAGGCGTGGGGAGGACCAATCCCAAGTGTTGGGAGAACTGCAGAACCCCCTGAATAAGATTACGTCTGGGGAGCCGGGGTTTGAAGGGGCCTGAGACATCTTCCCTCATGGCTCAGTTGGTAAAGAATATGTCTGCAATGCAGGAGACCCAGGTTCTATCCCTGGGTCAGGAAGATCCCCCAGAGGAGGGCATGGCAACCCACTCCAGTATTCTTGCCTGGGAAATCCCATGGACAGAGGAGGCTGGTGGGCTACCATCTATGGGGTCACAAAGAGTCAGACATGACTGAGGCTCTAAACTGGAGAAGGCAATGGTAACCCACTCCAGTACTCTTGCCTGGAAAGTCCCATGGATGGAGGAGCCTGGTGGGCTGCAGTCCATGGGGTGGGGAAGAGTCGGACATGACTGAGCGACTTCACTTTCACTTCTCACTTTCATGCATTGGAGAAGAAAATGGCAACCCGCTCCAGTGTTCTTGCCTGGAGAATCCCAGGGATGGGGGAACCTGGTGGGCTGCCGTCTATGGGGTCTCACAGAGTCGGACACGGCTGAAGCGACTGAGCAGCAGCAGCAGCAGCAGAGGCACTAACCAACACTGAGGTGTCTGAGTCTGAAGCTCAGGGACTGGTCTAAAGTGGGCAGACCGTGGAGAGCCCGTGGCGGAGGGGGTGGCTAATGACAGGGGCCTCTCCTGAGGAGATCAGGAGGGGAGAGTCTGAAAGGGGTCCTGGGGTGGGGGAGGCACGGCACGGCCAAGAGGCAGAAGAGCAGAGCTGGGACCAGCACGGGCGCTGCAGGCACTGGAGTGACTGTGCGGATACAACTCAGTGACACAGGCGGGGCCGGCCTGTTTAATGCTCAGGTGTGTTTGCAGTGCTAGTTTATCTTGAAACCTTGATTTTGCCTTAAGTGCAATAATAGAATCAATTTATGGTTTTTAAGCAATGTTACCTATTTATTTAATTATGTTTATTTATTTTGGTGCCTACGTCTGAATACTTTGTGTTCTAATCCAGGAAAAGATACTGTCAGGGTCAGAGCTACAGAATCTTGAGTGAATCTTTGCTTAAGACTCTGTGCCTTGTATTTTCATAGAAAATACACTTTTAACCAGTGGTATTTTTAAATGCCTTGGTATAAATGCTCAATTTTGCAATTATATGACATTAAATGCAAGGTAATAAGGCCGTCTATAACATGAAATGCATTATTTGGAGTTTATTTCAAATGTATTCCGACAGTGACTACTGAGTACTGTAAAGGCCCATTAAAAAGTGCTTCTCCTAGCTATGGGTTCAGCTTTTCTCCAAGTCAGAATATTCCTCTTGTCTATCTAGTGATACATGGTATGTCTCTCTTTAGGTAATGTAACAACCACCTTTATAATTCATGGATTATGGTTACAAATGAAATGTGTCCTTTTTTTAATTTTTGGAATGTATCTTCTAGCTAGATTGAACTTAGATTTTAATAAAGGTATTAGAATTATCTACTGCAATTCCTATGACTAAACAATATGTATTTGAGTATCAGGTAGTAATGTAGCTGTTACTGTGTAGATGCTTCATAAATACCCTAAAATAAATGGATTAATTAAAACAGAGCTAATGTCTTTGGTTCAAGGGTTTTAAACATCTTGAAATCTCTCATTTGCAATTGTTATCATCTTCGGAGTTTGTCTTATTGTCATGGTTCATTTATTTATTTTCTTAAAAACTATTAGCTCAGTCTTTAGTGTTCACATTAAAATAACTTGAATTCATTTTATGCCTGTGCTTGCAAACTTTGGGGTACTGGTTTCTTTATCCCCAGTCAGTGGGTGATTCATGCCGGCAACATAGACTGATCTCCAGGTGCTCAGTTACAAGGGCCGAATGTTTCTACTGTGGCTTTGAGGTCTGGGCCATTACTTAGTCCCAGGGGTAATTCACTGGTTTTCTAGAACCACATCTGCTTCTGCTTCCAGCTATCAGCCAGAAAAGAAAACTAGTCCAAGAAAAAAGTATGAGTGTGATCTGTGAAGATACATCCATGTACAAGTGTGTGTTAAAAGGGCCACATTTTTCAAGCAATGAGCTTTAAAAGGCACAGAAACATCCCCTGTCACTTGTAATGAATACTTCCTTCCCCAGAGTGTGGGGTCTTCATTCTGTCCTGCTCAGTCATTTTGCAGGTGATTAAGAAGCCTACCGTGAATTTGTTCAGGCTATTTTTAAAAGAATTAATAACTATATTTTAAAAGCCTGAATCTTTACCTTGCTACCAAAACGCAACAGCAGAAGAGGAAATAACACAGGGTAGTGTGAAGAGGTTGAGGGGAGCGCATCTGCTCTTGGGCTGGCCCAGGCCGGAGGAGAACAGTGGGAGGGTCACTGTGCTACAGGAAACCACTGCTCCTGCCATCTTTTTACAGCTGGTGATCTGTTCAAGGATACTGCAGACGGAACCGTCACTGCCTAACTTCACAAATGTAAACGTATTACTGCCTATTTTTAGAGAGGAATTGGCTGTGCTGTTATAATGCTAAAAATTAACCTGCATTAAAATGGAAGTAAACTGCTCCATGGAATTTAGAGCTCTGCACACACACACACACACACACATTGGTGCACACACAATGTGCTTTGTTGGAATAAGAGTGGAGGTCAAAATATACTCTCAAAATTCTGGAGTCAAAGCACACTCTTACCACTATGTCCTCCACATTAAATAAAATGTGTTTACAGGTGTGATGGCAGGAACAAACATCTTGATATTTGGAAGAGAAATGTGACAACCAAACCTTTTTGAGTGGGAAGACCCAAATGCTTTCCTTTTAATTCTTCTTTGCCTGCAGAGAACCAGGGCTGTGAACAAGAGCTTCAGCAAGCCCCCTGGTGTGGGGAAGGGCATGTCTTGCTCTTGTTTGGGCATCAAGAACCCAGGCACCTTCTTTTTCTACTTCTCTGCTTTCCTAGCGTCATTCAACGCATGTTCTCTGTTTTAGTCATTTTGAGCTGGGCACTAACTGAACTGTCCTTTGTGCTCTGGCAAAAGATAATGTATCTGGGTTTCCTTAGTGATATTCTAAACACATTTTTCCTGTACTCCCATCCCGAGCGCATAGTTTTGGAGGAATTCCTGTTGTGTGGGAGGCCAGCTCAGCTCCATTCACACACTCGGGCCCCAGCTGCGGCCCCTGGGCTCAGCCCGATCTTGGTCTCAGCCCCCAGCTGCTCCCCAGTATCTGCGCCAACAACCACAGTGGCCTTTGTGCGTCTACTTATTTACTTTGTATTTGCGCGGTGCACTTCAGCATTTTTTGTTTTATCTTCCTTGGAGTAAGTTAAGATTGTGAAAAAAATTTGCTCTAGGAAAAGGGAGTTCAAGGGCCCACTGATTCCTTCATCTGCTTAAACAGGGGAGGGGGCAGGAGGAGGGTGGGGAGAAGAGAAAGGAGTGGAAATGAATCAGCACCTTGGGTCATCAGATAAGGTGCCCTTCTATTAAAGGATCAAGTCAGGAGACAGGCTAGAGGGAGGCTGGCATCAGACAGGGGAGGGGGTGCTGTTATCACTGTCCTTGTTATAAAATCTGACTTCACGGGATGACTTTTAAAAATCTCAATGAAACGGGGTACTGACCTCTCCTGAACAGATACGCACAGGAGAGGAGACCTGAGAAGAGAGGAGACCTGAGACGATATTGACAGCGCTTCTGACTAAGGAAGGTCACTGTGTGACAGTTGCAGGGGGACACCTGCAGCAGGGCTTTGTCAACAGGGTCTTGAATGCAAACAAAACACAAGCAGCCTCTTCCCGCCAGGAAGTGACACTTGGGGCCGACCCTGAGCAAGGGCACATCTGGAGGACGACTGTTTCAGGCGGAGATTGCTCCTCTGGTCCATGACTTCATCTGTCGGGTGTCTGGGAGGGGGTTGGAGAGATCTACTTCAAAGCCTGTATGTCTCTAAGTGCGGCTGGGGGCGCAGACCAGGGGCTGGGCAGTCTTGAAGCGCAGGCGCCAAGCCGTCAAAGCCACTATTCTGAGTCTGATTTAACCAAATGCCTGGGGGGTGTGGGGTTCTCAGTTAGTGATAGAAATGTTACTCATTGTACGACTGAGGGAGAGACATCACTCACAGGAAGTGATTACAGTTCTTTATCTCCCGGGGCCCGTCGCTAAGGAAACTGACTCAGTGCATGAAAGACAGCCGTCCCTTTGGAGTTCAGGCCAGTTAGTCATGACAGCTCTGGATCCACTGTTATTAATAGCAATCCCGTCCAACAAGTGGACAGTCCTCAGGGCCTGAAAAAAGTCCCACGTGTATGAGCCTGCTTTATTAACATTCGAAGTCAATGTTATTCATCCTCTTTTCTCAAATAAAGAAATTGAGAGCTGCAGTCTGGTAGGAAAGCAGATTCCAATCCAGGTCTTCTAGGTTCAAGTTCAAGCCTCATTGCCCTGCTCCCCAAGAAATGTTCTGGTTAGATGCACAGGTCTTTAGGCTTCTGTCTACAATCCTGCCAACGTGAACCAGCCGCTGTTGTGTGATGGGAAAGCGGTGTAAACATACTGGTGGGGTGCACCTTCACTTTTCTCAATTTTTTAATCAGAAGAAAAATGCTGAGTTGGGCTTGACATTCACCAAAAAGTTTTCCTGGTTCTGCAGAAGGAAAAGTCTTCTGGCACAATTAACTCAGAATAGATCTGTTTCTCTCAGAGCTGAAGTGCTTCAGGGAGGTCCTAAATGGCATAAACCAAAGGTCCTAAATCTCATACTTTCATAAGCTACTTTATTCAAAAAAATCATCTCAGGAATCATGTATTTTCTGGAGATGGCAGTCTTTATTTATACTGGAAAACATGCGGTTTTATGTGGGTTGTCTTTCATTCTTGGTGAGGCGATGAGAAAAGAAAACAAAATTTGTTTAGAGCTGCAGTGAACAAATAATTGGCTGACAGCTAGGTTAACTGTGGAAATCAGAACTTTCCCATGCTATCTGAGGAATGAAAACACATCCTGGTTAGTGATGCTGACCAAGCTTGGAAGGTTAGAGGTGATTCTGTCTCCAGGAATGTGGTCTGGTCTTATTTTAAGAAGGGCCTCTGAGTCATGTGGAGTCATGTTGAAATGTGTGTTGTGTTCTGTAATTTTAAAAAGGAAGCTTGCAGGGAGGAAATGGAACCAGTTTTTTTTTTCCCCCAAAAAACCTCTGCCCTTTAATGGAAGAAAAGGGCGAGTCGATTCCCACACATCTCACTTGCTCCCTGTGATGCGGGCTCTGATGTCTTTTACCACAGATACAGTCTTAATGTGGTTTGCTATAACCCTACTTGCTTAGAGTGCTTTAAGTTTGTAACTTGAACTGATCTTACTTAATATTTATCGTTAGATGTGGCTATATGCACTGCTTAGGATCAAATAAAACGGACTTCGGATCACTATGATCTTGACTGATTAGCTATCTGGAGTGATTGCTACAGAGATACATGTACTGTTTTATCAACATAAAATATGAATCATTTTAAGTGAGCTTTAGGTTTCTCAACTCAGAAATATAGGAGTAGAGCCAATATTACCTATACTCCTGGGCGAGCTCCTGGGTGGGGCATCAGAGCTGTTATCACGAGAAGGGGATTGACATCTCCAGCAGGAGTGAAGAAGGAAAGGAAGTCCCCAGCAACAGGTGCTCAGATTCCTAGCATCATAGGAACTTGCTCATATACATCCACACCTTTGTTATAAACATTCTAAATTTAATAAAACAGATGCTGTGAACGTGGGAACTCAATTTGGGTTGTAATTCACCACCTCCAGAATGAGACTTCGGGCTTAATTTTCAGTAGTCTAGGCCCTTTGGCTACAGGGGAGAAGATTTTTTTACAAGGCCAATCTAGACATTTCCTGGTTCCTTCTGCAGATCTTAATCTGGGAATTTAAAGCCCTGAGCACATCATTTTCTTTTCCTAAGTTGTCTAGCATAGTTAGAAGTAACCAACCAACCCAATCTTATGTGTATTTTCCACCAAAACGTTCAAACTCAGTAAATACTTGGCCATCCAAAACCTAATCCTCAACAGACATGTGATGACTACAAGTGTGTGAAGGTGACCGTCTGGTCTGAGTGACTGTTTCACCACCGTGTGCTCAACAGTCCTTTGCTACTGGAAATGGAGTCTTTCTTGTCTTTGATCAGATGAGAAGACCAATTCCAGAAAACCCAGAAGTAAGAGAGCTCATCCTTAAGACGCTGTCCCTTTCCCAATCCTCCCAACACCAAATTTTATTTCAGGTTTAAATCAGAGAGACAGAGCAGGTTCACATTCATGTTTGGGTGTCTGGCCTTTGAGCTGTGGGAGCTGGTTACTCCAGCCTCTGTGAGGCTGTGGTCTCCGTGTCTGATGCCAGAGCCCCCAGCCCAGGAAGGTGAAGGAGGACAGGTGGGGAGTGGAGGAAATACACTGACCCCAAAGACAGCCTGAAACCTGGGTCAGCTCTTGCCACCTCTGCCCTTGGGTGATGTGGGGGGCTCTATGTGGGCTGCTCACAGAATGTCTGTGGACTTGATTCAAAGGTTTTCCAGTTGCTTCAGCAAGACCGCCTCCTGGCTATTTTCAAAGTCATCTATCTAGAAGCATGCTTAAAAACCAGTGCTTGGTTATTGCATCTCACTGGGTCTTCCACAAAGGTTTTTCAGAATGTTTCTTCATCCGGTCACCACCATCACCAACAGCACAATATTCGCAGAATAATCGGTGCATGACACCCATCATGCGAGGGCTGTGGGGGAGCTCCACAGCTGACAATCTCAGCTGGCCTTCTACGATGAGAACGACTTTCGGGTCATATTGGGTGTCCCTGCCTGCCTCCTGCCAGGACTCCAAGGCCACTCGCCCAAGAGATGAGTAATGTCAGATGATGGCTGAATCACTGGATGTGGCAGTGTGAACTGGGTGGTGAGTCCCCTCTTGGCCTGTGGCTGGGAAAGCCTTGTAATAACAGAACTGAGGGCAAGACGATGCATGTGGGTCTTCTCAGGTCACAGCCCGGGGGCCTGGGAGGGAAGGACCCCCAAAAAGAGGGAAGCCTGGCCAAGACAGATGGGTGGGCATGCTGTAGGCTTCCTCGGTGCTGCTCCTGCTCTGAGGTCGAACACAAAAGCTGAAGGACTGTGAAGAGTCATGGACCAACCATCTAGGTCATGACAGCAAAATGCAGAGCTGCTTCCTTGCAGAGGAAGCATGGCCGGACTCCATCACTTCCCACTTCCAGGGCCCTGATGAGGGACGGTGTTTAAAACCTGCTCCAGGGACACCTGACTTTGCACAGGTTAGGGAGCATCCTCTCCCTAGACAGTATCTTTTCCAGCAACCAGGATGCAAAGCAGGGCACGTTCTCTAGGAGCAGACAATGCTAGAGTGTTTACCAGGAAAAGCAAAAGTGAGTCTATCGAAATGGAAAAATGACCCAGACAGAAAGTTTCCAACTTGTTGCTCAGAAAATGATTCAGGGTAGGGAGTGGGGGAGGACTGGATTGATTCAAACTTTTGGTTTCCAGCCTCTTCATAGCAGGTGGTTGACACTTCTGTCCCTGTGTTGGTCAGCTTCCCCATTTGGATCACTAACATCTGAATGTGCTCAGGTCTGCCCACTTCTAGGGAGCCCAATGTGACACGTATCTGAGTGTGTCACATTCAGATACATGAAGAAAAGATACTTGTGTATCAATTGAAAGCTGATCCAAACCTCCCCTCGCAGGTGATCGGAGGTTAGATGAGTGCACTGATTGGGGAACATGGTCACGTTCATCAGGCCTGTTTCTTAGGCTTCCTCGGGGTCCTGTTGGACAAGGAGAACCTGGGGCTTCTGGGCTCAGCTCCTCACCAAGCCCCCGGCTCCCCATCCTTCCAGGACCTGGTGTCCCACTAGAACCTGCTTCTGGTTCTCCAACTGACTGGTGAATGTGGTCCATGCCCCTGACTCGGCTGTTTGCCTGGGTGCCGTTAGTCCCACCATGGCCCTCCTGGCCACCAGGTGCACCCTGTAGTCCAGATCTTTCTCCCAGCTGGTCCACACAAAACTCCCTGTGGACCTTGGCCATTTTGCCTCAAGACCTGCAGGCCAGCTGTGTGGCTACCTCACCACAGAGGACGCTGGGACGTCTCAGGAAAGGGCTCCAGGCCTTCTCACCCAGGCAAGCAGCCCCCTCACTTGTGTGACATAACCCTGCAGTGGCCGAGCAGAAACCCAGGGCGTGAAGAGACAGCTAAGCAGGGGCACCTTGCTTCCAGTTTCACCTCAAAGTGCCCCCAGTCGACAGACTGGAGGACATGGGTCTCTGTGCCGCCCTCCAATCTTCCTCCCAAAACAGCAGACACCACCAACCCCCTCTGCCAACTCCCAGTGCTTCAGGGCATCTGCCCTCATCCTTCCCTAAAGTTGCAAGCATTGAACAGAGGCCTGTAAACATCCTTTGTCAGAGTAAGTGGGAAAACAGATTACCTTGTGCTAGTAAAGAATCCGCCTGCAATGGAGGAGACCCCAGTTCGATCCCTGGATGGGGAAGATCCCCTGGAGAAAGGAAAGGCTACCCATTCCAGTATTCTGTCCCGGAGAATTCCAGGGACTGTATGCGACCATGGGGTCGCAAACAGTCAGACACTACTGAGCTACTTTCACTTCAGTTCACTTCATGCTCAAAATATGTCTCTGTGTCCTCTGAGAAAGTCACCCAGACCCTCACCTCCTGACTATTCCCCTGTCCCAGGCCACATCCTCAGAAATGTCAGCTACCTCCTTGGTTTCCCATCCACCTCCCCTTACCCCTTCTTAGTTAGAGTTAGTCTCTCAGTCGTGTCCAACTCTTTGTGACCCCATGGACTGTAGCCCATCAGGCTGTTCTGTCCACGGGATTCTCCAGGCAAGAATCCTGAAGGGGGTTGCCATTCCCTTCTCCAGGAGATCTTCCTAACCCAGGGATTGAACCTGGTCTCCCGCATTGCAGGCAGATTCTTTGCCATCTGAGATATCAGGGAAGCCCAGAATACTAGAGTAGGTTGCCATGACCTCCTCCAGGGGACCTTCCTGATGGAACCTGCATCTCCTGCATTTGCATGAGAGGTTTTATTTTACTTTATTTATTTATTTTTTCTTAAGAACCACTGACACCACTTGGGAAGCCCAAGCTGAAGGCAGGGCACAGAAGCTGCGAGCTGATGAGGATGGGATTAGAACCCAGAGCACAGTGGATTAGTAGTCCATTGCCTTAACCACTCGGCCACAGCATCCTGGCATCCCGCTTCTTAGCTTCCTACAGTCTGACTCCCCCACTCCTTCCCTCACTGACATACCCTGTGTGAGGTCAATGACCCCATGCCAGCTAATCCTGGGACAATTTTCACGTATGAGACTTGACTACTCGCAGGCATTTGTTACCACCAATCACTCCTGACTCTGTGATGCCCTCGCTTCCCTTGGTTTCGTGTGAACGTTCTTCCACTGAAGGTCTCCTCCTCAGGCTCATCTTAGGCCTGGGTCAGTCCTGAGTAGGACTCATGTATGTACATGCACACTTCAGTCGTGTCTACTGCAACCCTACAGACTATAGCCCACCTGGCTTGCTGTCCATGGGATTTCCCAGGCAAGAATACTGGAATGGGTTGCCATTTCCTTCTCCAGGGGGTCTTCCAGACCCAGAGACTGAACCCTAGTCTCTTGCATCTCCTGCATTGGCAGGTGGTTCTTTACCACTAGCACCACTTGGGAAGCCCGGGAGTCATGTGAGACCAGGCTTTGTCCCCAGCCTGGGCTCTACCCAGTCCCTCCCATGCTTGCAACAGTCAGCCAAGCATCAGGGAGTCTCGAAGGCACAAAAGTGGCCCAAACAGTCCACTGAGCACCCGTAGCCTTCAACCACTGTGCTCAGGGGTCCTACATGTAACGTCTTTGCCCTCTACATGGAGGTAAGCTGGCTGACTTTGGGAACATGACTGCTTTGGCTAATCAGTGTCTCTCCAGCACAATAAAGTGCCCTGGGGCAGGTGTTCAATGAATCATCTTTTGAATGAGTGATATTAGAAAGAATACATAAACGAGCTACAAACCGTTTGCTATAGTAAATAAAATGACCTGGTGGCCAAAACATGATGAAATGACCTTTCAAATCTTACTGTCTCAACCAAACATTTCCATTCCATTGTCTCAGTATTATTTCTGCTTCCTGTAGGTTTCCCTTATATTTTTTAAAAAAATTAATTGTGATTAAAAAAAAAAAAAACATAAAATGGGAACAACAGACTGGTTCCAAATAGGAAAAGGAGTACGTCAAGGCTGTGTATTGTCACCCTGCTTATTTAACTTATATGCAGAGTACATCATGAGAAACACTGGGCTGGAAGAAGCACAAGCTGGAATCAAGATTGCTGGGAGAAATAGCAATAACCTCAGATATGCAGATGACACCATCCTTATGGCAGAAAGTGAAGAGGAACT
>NW_011494635.1:5817020-5833963 GCF_000754665.1 Bison bison bison | reverse complement strand
CTCCTTGGAAGGAAAGTTATGACCAACCTAGATAGCATATTAAAAAGCAGAGATATTACTTTGCCAACAAAGGTCTGTCTAGTCAAGGCTATGGTTTTTCCAGTGGTCATGTATTGATGTGAGAGTTAGACTATGAAGAAAGCTGAGAGTCGAGGAATTGATACTTTTGAACTGTGGTGTTGGAGAAGACTCTTGAGAGTCCCTTGGACTGCAAGGAGATCCAACCAGTCCATTCTGAAGGAGATCAGTCCTGGGTGTTCTTTGGAAGGACTGATGCTAAAGCTGAAACTCCAATACTCTGGCCACCTCATGCGAAGAGTTGACTCATTGGAAAAGCCTCTGATGCTGGGAGGGATTGGGGGCAGGAGGAGAAGGGGACAACAGAGGATGAGATGGCTGGATGGCATCACCGACTCAATGGACATGAGTTTGAGTGAACTCCGGGAGTTGGTGATGGACAGGGAGGCCTGGCGTGCTGCAGTTCATGGGGTTTCAAAGAGTTGGACATGACTGAGCGACTGAACTGAACTGAATCATTTTCAGTGTACAGTTGAGAAGTGCTAGGATGCACAGAGTTGGATACGACTGAAGCAACTTAGCAGCAGCAGCAGCTTCAGTATTGCACAACCAATCTCCATGATGTTTTCACCTTATAAAACCTAAACTCTATCTAAATACCACCTCCTCTTTCTTCCCTCCCTTTCATCTGCTGGCAACTGTCATTCTTTTCTCTGTGAGTCTGACTACTCCAGGTAATAAATTACTTTGACAGGTTACCAATACCTTATTGATAAGTGTCTTTCATTTAAGAATACTGAGAAAATGGTGTTATGTGTGTAAGTGGCTATTTAATCTTGATTCTTTCATTTCAGTTCAAAAAGCTAAACAGTTGTTCTTCTGTGGCCTGTGGTGGAGGCGGAGGGGATGATGCAGTCACCTTTTCTTCTATTACAGGTGCACAAATCCCAGATAATGATCTTAGGCTGTTTCAGAAGCAACTTTCTGCTTAAAATACTTCCTGTATGTCTAGGTATGAAAGAGATTCAAAAGAAAGGGCTTCCAATGAGTGGATGGAAGCAAGTAAATACTCTTGAGAGTATTAGAGGGTGTGATCAGTGGAGGAGACTCCTTACAGGGGTTCCTCATTCTTTCTGGGCATGGCCGTCCCTTTAGACCATCATTCCCAGACGGCCTGGTGCCCTGTCATCAAAATCTTATAGAATATGGGCATCAGTAACATCTGTACATATGAGGATATGTTTAACTTGCCCATAAGAGACCTCTTTCCTCCTGGCTGGAGGTCAGCTGCAAGGATGGGGGAGCTGTGTGTTCAGGACAGTGAGCTGCCTAGATTGCTTGGCTCTGGCTGTGACTCTTGGGAGCGGAGCCTATTCACCCTCCCTGGACTGTCTGAGAAGAAAGACCCCTCTGACTGGTGAGAGCCACTGCGTCTGCAGGCACCTCATGCAGGAGGGCATCCTTCCCACTCACACACGTCTCTGCTCCTCATCTTACACTCACCCAAGTCCCTCCCTCACAGATCTAAGCACGGCTTGCGTGCAGACGTGGGTATGGCTCACTGGAATGCACAGAGCAAATACGAGGGACATGTTCTCCGACTTAGAAGAATTTATTGTTGTTTTCTTTTTGAGTAAGCCAAAAATCACAGGAAACATAACTAATTAAGAGCCTATTTGATTGGTACTGACAGGATTCTTGAGTCCTAACTGGGAAGTTAGGACCTTCTAGAAAGTCAGAGAAGATTGGAGAAGGGATCGGCGGAAGCAGAAGGTTTCCAAGGTTTCCTGTTTTGAGTCAGTGTGCACAAGGGTGGGGACCCACCTGCACTGGGTCCCCTGGAAGCATCTCTCCCTTCTCTGTTTCCCCAGAGAGAGGAAGTGTTGAGCTTAGCACACCTGGGCTGCTGGTTGCTGAGCTCCAAGCTCTGAGGGTTGTGTATGAGACCTTGTGGTGGGGGAACCTTCATGGTGACACCTCAGGGTGCTTAGGACACTCCCTCCCCCCAAGGTCATCTCGCTACCTTCTCCTGCTTCGATGCTGCATCCACAGGAGCCTTGCCAGGCCCAGAACCCAGTAACGCACCCTTCACACGGGAGCACCCGACCTCCCCATGTGGGATTTCATCTCCCACGTGACCGAAGGTGTCTTCTGTGGACCTGTGTCATCCTTTGTCCAAAGAATAGTTCCCAGTTCTTCAGAAAATGTCCAGACAATTATCAATAAATGTATTTTAAATATATGAACAAATCATCAGTGCCTATTGAGTGACAAATATTGGACAAGATCAAAACGTGCAGGTCTGCCCTGCATTGCAATCCATCCCGTAGTAGATGATATCCACTGTCTTCTCAGAAAGGCAGACATTTCTCAAATGACAAGCCATTCTATTAGCAACATGTGGTCACGTGGGGGTTTGCTAAATTCTTCTGTTCTTTTTTGGGAGCTTAAAATATGAAATGAGTTCCCAGAGGTGGAATATTTTCAAACAATAGAAGGCCAAGATTAAACCGCTTCTTATTGCCCCTCTGAGAAGGGATCATTTGTCTCTAGTGGAACTATCAGAGTTCTGGATAAAAATAAAAATGTGAATTTTTAAAATAGGGCTCACTTTTTGAACTGCTCTTCTGAAATGAATCATGCAGCGTGGCCTTTCTATTTGAGCCATTCTGATGCAATTTTGCCCACTCGGATGTAAAGTGTGTTAGAACCGGCCCCTCAGCTGGACTGAGGGACCTGGGAGGTTGTGTTCAGGCTTGAAAACTCAGCCTCATCTTCTGGATGTTGAATAGCCAAAGAGTTAGCTCTCAGACCTCGAGCACTTGCAAATGGAGGGAGATTTCTCAAAACTAAGAGTCCATTGGATGCTTTCCTTGGGTTCTGAAGTAACTGACTGCAAAGTAGAAATGTTCTCCTGTCCAAAATAACTCTCTCCATCACTGGAAGCATCTCTTGGACAGTCTTTTTCGGCTGGGGGTGGTTCTGCCCAGGGCACGCCCATCTGGAGGCCTTCCGACCCTCACACCTCCCCACCACCCCACCAACGCCAAGCATCCTTGGACCCTGAAGTATCAATAGTCCAGAAGGTGAGAAGCCCCACTGTGTGCTTAGGAGTTTTTTGCATCCTGACCAAGCAGAAGGACCTTGGTAACCTGCCTTCCCCTTGGGTCCTTGCAGTAAAGACCCTCCCCAACACAGTGCCATGCACCCAGGGAGCAGGGACTGGTGACTTCAACTCAATGGAAGGGTGGGCCCTCTGGCCTTTGGTGTCATGCCTTGAGTCTGATGACTCTTAGCTTGGCGAATCACCAGGTAAGGCCCAGAGATCCCCTCTCGAGGGATCTCATACCCAGAGGAGTGGACCCGCATGTGCATGCTGCCAGTCACATTTCTGTGGCTGGTGTCACACAGCTGTGGGCTCAGAGCCATGGTCTCAGAGAGGAACTCTGTCTGAAATTGGATGGGGACTGTTGTGCTGGAGTGGCCCACTCCACTAGTACAGCCCAGAGGTGCTACACAGACTCAAACCTCCTCCGTCCGAGCTGTGGGAACCCAGGGGAGGATATCCCTGCTATGCCTCTGTGGACAGCCAGCTCCGTGGCTGGACTGGGCCTGCCCTCCAGAGGCCAGGATGCCAAGGGGGTCAGGGTGTTCCTGCCTGTGGATGCCTGAGCGTGGTCTCCAGACAAGGGGTTTCAACCCCCTCTTCTCCTCCGTCTGTAGTCGTGGCGGAGACAGGGTTAGAATTTTGAAACAAAGATGTGATCACATTTCTTTTCCATTCAGGGATCTTTTATGATCACTCTTGTCTCTAAAGTAAACTTAAAAACTTGACAGCAACAGCAGAGGCCCAAGACACCACGCATCGGCCCGCTGCTCTCCTCAGCCTGAGCCCTCACCCACTCCTTGCTGCCTATAAACAGGCTACGCTGCAGTCACGCAAGCAAGTTAAATTTCCTCAAATTGAAGTTTCTCCTTTCCTACAGGACCTCCATTTCCTGCCCCATGGGTCGATTCAGTTCCTGGTTAGAATGTGAGTGGTGTTGGCTGCTGTAACAGAAGGACACGGGTGTCTCGGTGGTTTAACACAGTCAGTGTTCCTTCCTCCTCAGGAGGAAGTTAACTTCCAGCTTGTGTTTCCGGTTGTCAGAAAGCCTTGTGATGACTCAGGGCCCACTTGGGTCCGTCTTGAGGGTCTGCCCTGCCTGGCATCCGTATATTGATGATGAAACTTGTAAAGACACACAGAAAGGCAAGGCTACTGCTGTAGAGTAGGGCCCCCTGGACTCAGGTGGCCTTGGTCAGAGCTCACCATGTGGCCACCTGGCCTTAGGAGGGAGAGGCTGGGGGAGGTAATGATATGCCCCTGGACAGGGCTGGGGTGATGGACCGCAGAGGGTGGGAGTTCCACAGGTTGGTCCCCCTTGTGACAATTCACGGTCACTGTTCACGTAACCTGTTCGCTTTCCTTGAGGTATTTTTCTTCAATAAAAGTTTGATAAACACAGAAAAAAGAGCATCTAGTGGCCTTTTCTTTGCACAGTTTCTCAAATGTTTTATAATGAATTACTTTATATTATACATTGAATGGTATCACCGAGTCGATGGACATGAGTTTGAGCAAGCTTCAGCAGTTGGTGATGGACAGAGAAGCCTGGCATGCTGCAGTCCATGGGGTCGCAGTCAGACATGACTGAGCGACTGAACTGAACTGAACTGACATTGAATGAGACTTCTCGCTTCAGCTACGTACCACAGATAACCTGGGTCCTGTGAGCTTCTACTTGCAATTTTGCTTACAAGTCATGCTGATTCATGTGTTTGGATTCTTCTCCTGTTCCCATTTCTGACAGAATTTCTTCTTTCCCCCTGTTGGCTGATAAGTACCTATTAATTTTAAAGACTTTATTAAAAATAATCCTCTTTGTGAAACCTGTTCTAAGCCTCCCATGTAGAACTGACCGTCCTATTGTTAGTACTCAGAGGACACAGAGAGCATCTTCTGTCTAATCCTACAGCATTTCAGTAAACTTATTTGATTCCAATTCTGAGATACTAAGCTTGTTTGATAACAGAGATTATGCTTAATCATCTTTTTATCCCCATTCCCCAAAGAGCATAGTAAATACTAAATAATTCTTTAGTTGAGTGAAAGTTCATGCAATATGTAACTATAACATAAATCCAACCATGACCCAGTGATTGTTGTAGTTTATAGTAAAAACATGTGATTTTAAGCATATACTCTAAAATCACTTAACTATTTGATAGAAGTCAAGGCAATTTTAGGCATCTAGTTATTAATTATTTTAGTTCAGGTAAAGCAACAAGATTCAAATACTTGACTCCTAAGTAATGTTTTTCTGTCCCTCAATATCTGTATTCTTCCCTGTTAGTTATTTATGATGTAAATACTGTAAGTAAAAAGGCACAACTGCCATTTCTGAGTGAGGAAAACCAGATTTGAATCTCACTTTTCTTTCTGTAAGTTGACTGTGGACAAGTAGTTTAATTTAGACCTTAGTTTATTCATCAAGAAAATAAAGAGCTCAATTCAACCATAATGATAGGTATGCCAATTAAATGAGGCCACTTCCATGCACTAACTCAGGAGATTCTCAATAGATGTCATTTTCCTCCATCTCCTTATTAAGAGTTCTGAAACGTCTTATAAACATCCAATTATAAAAACCCATGACTCGCTATTTCTGTTCATTTTCCTTTTTCCTCTGCTTTTCAAAGAAGATACATAACCTAAACCTTAAACGTAATTTATACTGCTATTTTATTAGATTGGTGTTGGGGGCTGGGGTAACATACACAGGAATACTTTTCAGCCTTCCTTTCATTTTTCCAGTTTTCGTTACACATTGCTGGAGGCAAATTTTCATTTGAAAAATTCTATAAATAGAAGCATGACTGATGAATGGTCCATGCTAAGTATGAGATACTCAGTGTTCTTACACTGAACTGCTATATAAGGGGAAATGCAGCATCACAAAGGAATTTATTTGTAAAACAGGAGCTAAAGTGGATGTGTTGGCCAAGTGCTGGACCTGAACACCAGAGAGCTGGCAGCACCCGTCCTGTCATCCAGACCTCTGGCCCTAGCCACCCTGAGTCTGTTCCCCCGCCTCTCATGCTCTGCAGCACAGGGACCCTCTACAGGGGGTCACTCTGGAAGAGTCCGGAGCCCGTGCCTCTGCTCTGCAGCCCCACCTCTGGGACTGAGCTGACCCAGAGCATGGAAGTCCCTCCAGGGGTGACACAGAGTCACACTCCGCCTGAACCTCGCTTTCACTGGTCGTCTCACGCCCTTGCTTTCTCCTGAAAGAATTTTTGTAATAAATTCTTGCCCCATACCCTGGTCTCTTTCTGGGACAACTCAGTCTGTGATGGGAGTGTGCCAAGAAAGTAAAAGGGAAGAAATGCGTGTCAGAACACACACTTGAGGCAACAGAAAGGAAGAGGTGACCAGGGACTCATAGGAATCAGGCAGATGAAAGTCTAGACATGATGGTGAGACTCATGTTGTGTGTTCTATTGTGCTCAGTGGACTGGGTGAGGAGTTGAGGTGGGTGGAAACTTGAGGACAATGAGCTGATTATATAAACAGCATCCAACAGCCCAGAGTGAAAAGTCCTTGGGGAAGATGTTTACAATCCCAAGTGGATTTGGGCAAATTCTGAGCTCTAGAAGTGTATATCTCATGAGAGAACAATAGAATGACGAGAGTTAAATGATCTATTACCCAAGACATCAGGGTGGGGCTGGGTGTCTGATTATCTCTGTTTGTCACAATAGACTTCTCTAAGGTAAGAGGATGTTTTATCATATAAATATTTATGTTCCATTATATTCAGCAAAACTTGCATTTAAAAGCTACTCAAGAAAAGTTGAATATATAAGAGCTTAATAAGAATAGTCACAGTACCTTCGTTTGTAATATAATAACTTTTTTCCTGTTGTCTTTATATAGGAAGTGAGAGGGGAGAGAAGTCATTCTGTTCCATTGTCTATTTTCACAAGCCCTGAAATATATCTTGAAATATTATATATGTGAGTCCACGCTTGTGGGAGGCACCTCCAGCACATGTGACCATAGCCACCGAGGCATGCGGGCAACCCCGAGGGCAGTGGCCATGAGACATTTTCTGTAAATGAGATGCTTTGAAACATTTAAAGCCATAGCACTGAAAAATGAAAGTGTGCATTTATCCAATAAGGTGGCTATTTCATTTACTATGAAAGGTTAAGTAAATAATTTAAGCCGCAGAGATGGCTAACAAAAATGTCTCTCAGGGAAAGGAAGATGATTCCGTTTAATTTTATTCCACCTTTGCCACAGGAGGCTCATTTCTGGGCCCGTCTCAGGGCTGAGTGTGGCTGAGTCGATAATGGATCCACCTTTTTACTCTTTGATGGATGCTACTTGCCAAAGTTGACATTTTTTAGTTGCAGGCTGGTAGCTACTGAAGTCAAAAGCCCTGATTGTTCATTTATCCACAGTCTTCTGGGTGAGGGGAAGGAAGGGATGGGCAGAGAGATGCCTTTGGTCACCGTCAGAGATGCAGCTGCTCTGGCTACCTGGGTACGGAGAAGCCACAGACACCTCACTCTTGTTTTTTCAGATAGTTACTTATTTGGCTGTGTTGGGTCTTAGTTGTGGCACACAGGATCTTCATTGCATCACACAGGATCTCTCGTTGCGGTGCACGGATTCTCTAGTTGTGGCCCTTGGACGCACTGCTGTGGTGTGCTGGCTTAGTTGCTTCGCAGAATGTGGGAAATTAGTTTCCCCTCCAGGGATTGAATCCATGTCACCTGCATTGCAAAGTGAAAGTCACTCAGCTGTGTCTGACTCTTTGTGACTCCATAGACTATATAGTCCATGGAATTCTCCAGGCCAGAAGGCTGGAGTCAGTACTTCCCTTATCCAGGGGATCTTCCCAACCCAAGGATCGAACCCAGGTCTCCCGCATTGCAAGGCAGATTCTTAACCACTGGACCACCAGGGAAGTCCCCCTCACTCTTGTTCTTATTGTTGTTACTACTATTATTATTATTACTTCCAGTTCCATGAAGCTCCTCTCCAAAGCAGTAGTGTCATTTTTTAAAAAATCTTTGAATGGAGCAGTTTCTTCACCAGGAATGTTCTAGAAAGGAGTGGCTACACATGTACCTTTTTGCGGCGACACTGTGTGAACCTTGACTCTCTCCCTTCCTCCACTCTGCTTGGCCCGGGCTGTTAGAACAGGGCACCGCCTCCCAATACATTACCACGACAGAGAACAAATGTGCAGCTGTAAATATTATGGTTTCATCCAATGCTTCCACTGTGAAAACAAATGACAGAAGATGTAGCTCACATCACGGATATGGAGGTCGAAACCTATTGGCGTGGCTATTTCACGACGACTATTACAATACACTTTTCATGGAGGGCTTATTTATGGGAACCTATTATGAGTCATAGCAATTCATAACACGATGTTCTATGGAAAATTCCATCCTGCGCTTGGGCTAAATACTAGACACACAGCACTCACTTTTGATGAATGAGAGTCATAAACATACCCCAGCAGGTATAATACAGTAGTTTACGGCTTTAACCTAAATTGATAGATATATATTTTTTTTTCCTCATAAAACAAGAAAAATAGAGTAGAATGAAATCTTTGCAAGTCTCAGCAGGACGGTTAACTGAACGCAGCCCTTGCAGGCGCTGTCTCATCACCCGCCCATCAGAACTGGGTCTCCTCCCGCACCGTGTGCTCACTACCTGTACTGCAGCGTTTCCATGGGAGTCTATAAATAGCACTCTAATTTGAATTAGGAAAATGTGCTATCAGGGCCTGTTGGATGTGGCACAGCGCAGTGTGTACTCACTTTCAATCTCACAGAGTCAGAGAGCATCTTTGCATTCCAAATAGAGCTAAAAATATTCCCCCATTAAAATAGTAATCATCATTAAAATTAGCTCACTGATTTTTTGCTGATTAATTTTTCAGTAACAAGTATGCCTCCTAAAAAGTTTTAACTGAACATTTTTGGACAAAACTAGAATTTTAAGATGTAAGCCATGTAGGAAGAAAAGAGATAATTAAGGAACTAAAAACAGAAAATTTAAATCTACTGTAATTTTTAAAAACTTTAAGGAAAAGTTGGGTTCAAATAAAAGAGTGATGAGGATGGAAATAGTTGCTCTGACTGGAGTACAGGACTGAGGTCCCTACGCAGCTTCATTTTGGGCTGAGATTCTCATATCTTGGGAATGTTACTTATTTTTGTCTGTACAGAAGTGATCTAGCAGGATAATAAGTATTCAAGTGATCAGAACCACTCAGTGAGATTTAAATGCTTATTTGCCTGTTTCTATTTTCATATGCCACAGACAGGCTTCAGGCTCAGAACAAGGTTGTAAATCAGGAATAGCATAAAGAAGCAACATAAAGGGTTCTGCTTTATAAGATGCTGTTGGTGCAATTTCTTTTTGTCTTCATTGTCTTTATTTTATCGGGCTTCCCTGGTGGCTCAGATGGCAAAGAATCTGCCTGTCAAGGCGGGAGCCAGGGGTTCAATCCCAGGTTGAGAAGATCCCCTGAAGAAGGGAATGGCAACCCAC
Source organism: Bison bison bison (assembly GCF_000754665.1). Lineage (NCBI taxonomy): Eukaryota > Metazoa > Chordata > Mammalia > Artiodactyla > Bovidae > Bison > Bison bison. Next base: position 5,824,320 of record NW_011494635.1, on the reverse strand, counting down.
TTCAGTGTTCTTGCTTGGAGAATTCCATGGAGAATTCCAGGGGAGCCTGGCGAGTTACAGTCCATAGGGTTGCAAAGAGTCAGACATGCCTTAGCGACTAAACAATAACAATCTATACTTTAGTTGGAGTTAAAGACTTAAACAAGTGAAAATGTAGCTTTGATCACCATTCCATGGTGGTCCAGTGGTTACAACTCCATGTTCTCACTGCCCAGGGCCTGGGTTTGATCCCTGGTCAGGGAACTAGATCCCACATGTCACACAGAGCAGCAAATAATAATAATATAGATTAAGAAAATAAACTTGTGGGAGGGAGAAATATGTGTTTTCATTTTAATCCTTTAAGAAAATCAACCCCTCACTGTAATTTTAAGAAAGCTCGGTACAAATGCCTCTGTTTTTAACATACACAAGTATGTTTCAAACTAAAAGAGGAAATATTAATGACAAGACAGAAGCTGGTTGAGAAGACTTTATAAGACAAAGATCAGGAGAAAGTTATCATGTTCGGTTATGTTTAAAATAATATTTGTGTATCACTCTGTACTAATTAAGACAATGAGATACTGCTTGGCTGTGAATGTTTGATGTTTTATATTATTTGGAGTGGACACATGTCACAAAGCAATCATGAAATTCAGCATGTCATCAATGACAACTGAGTAGTGACTGCCCTGGAAACCTCTGACCTTTCAGCAGATCTAGAGAAAGACACAGTTTTGTCTTAAAAAGACCGGTTGTGTGGCAGGCAGGAAACAGCAGCAGTTAACTCAGGGCTCTTCATATTTCCATGAAAACACACTCACATACACCTTTCTTTTTTGTTTAGAAGACACAGATCCTAAGTCGTTACATATTTATTTTAAAGTATTAAGCTATAATGGAATCCAGTCAGGTTTAATAATGTAATTTAGCCTAATCTTTTACAGAGCTTTAGTGACTTATTTTCTAAAATGTTTTCAAGAAAATGTCATTTAAAGCACACACGTCTTATTATATAATCTCATGGACAGGTTTATTATAAGAGATATTCAACCAAAACATTCGTAAAAGGTCATTTATATGTTCTGTGACAGTATGTCTGAGATGTTGAACATTTCAGAAAGAAGGTCATCTTGTCTCCTGTAGTTTCAAATGTAAACCTGACTTAGCCTAACATGGGATTCTGAGTAATTATCAGAATAATATTCATGTTTCTGTGTGTGTGTGTGTGTGTGTGTGTAGATTGGTAGATAGATAAATAGAAAAGCAGATGGGAAAGACAGATTGAGGTCCAGAGTATCTCAAGTGTCATATATTGGTCTTGGTTTGTAATTAAATTAAGAAGCATAAAAAAGTAAAGGACTTCAAGTGTTTTGAAGACTCTATATGTAATATTTCTCAACTTTCACCTCCTCTGACCCTTGCAAACCGTCTTCCCTTTAGTTTCCAAAACAACTTAAAGGAGACTATGCAGATATAGGAAGGGATGAATCAGTGAAGAAATGTACCATACATTACCCTGTACATTACACAAGCCTACAAACAAGCCTTTCCAGGGGCCCAGGGATAAACCAGCACTGAAGAATCTCTCAGTCTGCCAGTCTCACAGGGATGTATGTCCCCAGGTGGACTGGTGTGGGCATCCATACAAGCCCCACTCAACAGGCCTGGAAGCGCTAGGGGAAGAGCCATGCGACTAAGGTAGTCCCCCTGCTTGCCAGATACCCCAGGAGAAGGTGGGTGGAGCAGGGGCAAACAGCAGAAGTGAATTGAGGGCTTGCCTCTCAACTTTTCATCACTTGGCAAAGGTTTTGTGATACAATGTGTAGAAGAATGGAAGTCACATTTAACTTTCGAAGTCTGTTATCTGGAGGCACATGGCACTAGATGATTTATTAATTCAACAAATATTTACGGGGCACTTTCTACGTGCTAGGCTTTGGTCTAGACATGGGGCTATGAAAGTGAACCAAACAGACACACTTTTCTGTTCTCATTTAGTTTATGTTCTTGTTAACTGAGAAAGGCAAAACATTACTCCAAACCACAGCAAGCTGAGGAGAGCGATGACGACAGGCTGTGGTGGTGGCTGTGAGATTAGGGATGTAAGGGAGGACCCTGCCAGCACCAGGGCAGAGAGGACAGGAGGGGAGCGGCCCAGGCTGCTGTGGGGCTGGAGGAAGAACAGGCAGGAACCTTCCCTTAACTCTAGAGACACTACTGCAGCCTGCTGCCAGGGCCCCCGCCTTTCCCTCAGCAGCCAACAGAGAAAAAGGCATCAGGGTACACAGGTAGGTGACGGGTCCTGACTTCAGGTTCTGTCCATCTCAGTAGCAGAATAGTAAATGGCAGCCGAATATCAGAATTTCTCTTATCAGAGTTATAAATTCTCCTGGGGGAACATCAGAATGTGAGGTTCCAGAGCCTAGATAAAGGAGAATTAGGGGATGACATCTCACAATAACACCTCACCTAGAAATAGAGAAAAAGTCATTCTGACTGTATAGATGAATTAGGGATAATCATTTATATTAAGCTATTCATCACAGAACAAAAAGATTCTATGTAAGAGTACTATGTATAATGGTTTTCTCTGGAGCAGTTAAAATATGATTTGTTACTCTGCAGAGGGAGCCAGATTGGCAGGCCTGCATTCTCTGCCATCTGCACTGAAAGTCTTTTGGTTTTAATTCATAAACATTGTGCAATGAGATGGCACATAATCAAGTTCTTTTCTCAGTTCTGTTAAATGAGGTACCCGATTCATTGCAAAACATACATGAATAATTAGACATCATGCATATGTGTGTACATGTGTATGAATGTGTGAGTGTGTATGTGAGCCTGTGTGTGTGTTTGTGTGTGTGTGAGTCTGTGTGTGAGCATGTGTATGAGTGTGCGTGCATATGTGTGTATGTGCATGATTATGTGGGTATGTATGTATGTGTGCATTTGTGTGTAAGCATGTGTGTGTGAGAGCGTGTGTGTGTGATCAAGTGAGTCTGTGACTCTGTATGTGTGTGTGTGTCTGTTTATGTGAAATGTGTGTGAGTGTGTGTGTGTGTGTAAGTGGGTGTGTGTGAAATTGTGTGTGAGTCTGTGTGTGAGCACATGTGTATGCTTGTGTGTGAATCTGTGTATGTGTGTGAATCTGTGTGTATGTGTCTGTGTGTGAGTGTGTGTGTGAGTGGGTATGTGTGCTTGTGTGTGAGCATGTGTGTGTGCTTGTGTGTGAATCTGTGTGTGTGTGTGAGTCTGTGTGTGAGCGTGTGTGTGTGTGTGTGCATGTGTTCTACAGTCTGGGCACCCAGCCTGCTGCATCTGTACTCAGGCCTGGCCCTGCGGGTACAGAGTAACTCGCTCTCAGGAGTGTCTGGCACAACATCCCGCAGATGTGGCCACTTAGTAACAGTGTGCTGAGGACAGCCATTAGGCTGATGACAGATCTTGGTGCTGAGTAGAAAGAGCTTACTAATTGGTTTCTATAATTGCTGCCCAGTCTTTATAAAAAAATGAGGCTGTGCATTCCTGTTATTTTTCGTTGCTGTTGTTGGATTGGTGGGTTCTGTCATGCATTTAGTTAAGCTATGAATGCTGCATTCAGTGAGCACATTCTAGTCTTCCTGGGATATGCGTGTCTTGGGGGGACTCTTGGGCCTCTCTCTCTGTCCTGGGAGGGTCTGTGGGCAGGAGGGGAGACCTCCCACTGGTCTCCACTGGGCAGAGACCCAGATGCACTCCTGGGCATGGCATGTGTGTTTCAGAGCCTTTCTGAAATTTCTCAATCCTGTGCCACAGAGAAACACTCAGGTCAGGGCTTGGGGCCCCTCAGACTAGGATCTCTCTTACTAAATGATGTAATGGATGTGATTTTATAAAGGCCCAGAGGAGCAGTTGGCTGTGAGTATCTTAGGAGAGCTGCATGGGGATCGGGCTGCCTGCGTGGTCAGAGGGTGCTCAGAGCCTCTCCAAGGACCCTTTCTTACAGAGTTTGCCTGTGACAGCCACACCAAGTGTGAGACAGTCTGCTCTTTCCGCCACTCAAGTGAAACTGGTACCTTTTCCATGAGCTGTTTCAAGGGATCTAAGGAAGACACACAGGAGACTAGGAGATAGTACTCTGAAGAGTAAGAATTAACAAGAAGTTTCCAGTACCATGAGAGGTAGATGATGGGCCTTTCCTGAAAAACAGTGTCAAATAAGAGGGACATGAAAGTGGATGTTCCCAGTGAAGTTCCACTCTTGGAGCCAGTTGCAGTACCAATCAGCTGGGACTCCAGGGCATCACTTAGGGCCTTTGGAATTTCAGAGACCCCAGAGGCCAAGAAGCCCAGCCACATCCCAGGGTGCAGGCTGATAGGAGAGGGGGACTGGGTCTTCAGGGCCCATTTTAAGAAGGTGAATTTTGTTTTTAGAGTGACAATAACACAACGTCTGTTGCAACTTTGCCCGGCCACCTGACCTGATGGGATCTGCCCCTTCAGTCCACCCCAGCTCCAAACTATTTATTTCTACCTGCCTACATTTGCCCCAAGCCCACAAAGGCATGGGCACTGAACCAGAGCGGGAGCTAGGAAGGGGCTGGAAAAGTCAGGGGGCTTGGGGCCAGCAACGGGCTCAAGGAAGGGAAGCAGGGGCATGAGAACCGGCTGTGGCAGGTCAAAATTCTGCTCTGGGAGATGGTGCAAGGATGCTCAGAGATGGATGACTGCAGATCTTCTCTGGTACTGGCGGGTGGAAAGAATTTCTATCCCCTTAGAATAAGATTCTAAGTCATCCTTGAAAAATGGGTATAGAAGATCTTAGGAATGATCAATTACCTCACTCTTTTGATTTAAAGATATGTATCATTTTATAGAGGGAAAACTCTACACAGAATGTTGTGGACATGTGCTGATCAGAAGTCTTGGCTTCAAGTTTTCTCCCAAGGAAGAGAGTGGAGAATCACTGAAAGATAAGGCTAAAGATGGCCTCAGACTCAGACCTGAGATCCTTGTGTGACCACATCAGAATCACACCATTTTCTACCTGTGCACACATGATCTTCACACCTTACTCAGAGTGCCACACACAACAAGCTGGTATCCATTGGTATGAGGTTGATGGCTCAAAAAGCAACATGAACACAGAGTTGTTTTTTTTTTTTAATCCCTTTAGTTCAATCCTTGTCTTTCAGGCAGCAAAATAATCTAAAAGTCACAAACACAGATTTGACTCTCTGATCACAATTGCTAATGATCCCTGATTATAATGAGCGTGTGGTTTTCTTTGGAATGAAATTATCTATTGCTTTTCTTAACAAATCAACTTGTGATCATTCTGAGATTATTCAAGACAAGTAGATATTACGTATTTCTTCTCCCTTAAGCTTTGAGAGAATTGTGTGGTGGGCCATCCTACTTTTCTTGGGCTCTAAAAATCACTGTGGATGGTGATATAAATTTAACAGCCATAAATTTAACACACTTGCTCCTTGGAAGACAAGCTATGACAAACCTAGACAGTATTAAAAAGCAGAGACATCATTTTACTGACAAAGGTCTGTATAGTCAAAGCTATGGTTTTTCCAGTAGTCATGTACAGATGTGAGAGCTGGACCATAAAGAAGGCTGAGTGCCAAAGGATTGATGTTTTCGAATTGTGGTGTTGGAGAAGATGCTTGAGAGTCCCTTGGACTGCAAGGATATCAAATCAGTCAATCCTAAAGAAAATCAACTCTGAATATTCATTGGAAGGACTGATGCTGGAGCATCAATGCTTTGGCCACCTGATGAGAAGAGCCATCTCATTGGAAAAGACTCTTGATACTGGCAAAGATTGAGGGCAGAAGGAGAAGAGGGTGACAGAGGATGAGATGATTGCATGGTGTCACTGACTCAATGGACATGAGTTTAAACAAACTCCAAGAGATGGTGAAGGACAGGGAAGCCTGGCATGTTGCAGTTCATGGGGTTGCAAAGAGTTGAACACAACTTAGTGAATGAACAACAACAACCCTACCTTTGGGAGCAGCACTGATATTCCTGGTTTCAGCTATATTTTGCAAAACTGTTTAAAATGATTGGAAAATTGGCAGGGACTATGCCATAATCAACTCTGGGAGTTGGTGTTGGACAGGGAGGCCTGGCGTGCTGCAATTCATGGGGTCGCAAAGAGTCTGACACGACTGAGAGACTCATCTGATCTGATCTGATCTGATGCCATAATTTTGTTTTAAGATCCTTTCATTTTATGTTTGCTGAGTTAGTGAGTTTAGCCTAGTAATTTGGACCCAGGCGTATTCACTAGGACCCGCACCAGCCCTCCTCACTGACTGTCATGGTAAAAGGACACAAACTGGTTCCTCAAGCCATAACGTAAAATAGTCCAGTGTGAGCACATTCTTTCTGGGCCCTGAGAACCTCTGGGGAAAGATGAGCGCCTTAGTCAGTTTGGCTGCTGCAACAAAACACCGCAGACAGGGCAACTTAAGCAGCAGGTATTTATTTCTCACAGTTCAGTTCAGTTCAGTCACTCAGTAATGTCTGACTCTTTGAGATCTCATGGACTGCAGCATGCCAGGCTTCTCTGTCCATTACCAACTCCTGGAGCTTGTTCAAACTCATGCCCATTGAGTCAGTGATGCCATCCAACCATCTCATTATCTGTTGTCCCTTTACATCCCGCCTTCAATCTTTCCCAGCATCAGGGTCTTTTCAATGGGTCAGTTTTGGCCGCATGGGTGGCCAAAATATTGGAGTTTCAGCTTCAGCATCAGTCTTTCCAATGAATATTCAGGACTGATTTCCTTTAGGATGGACTGGTTGGATCTCCTTGGAGTCCAAGGGATTCTCAAGAATCTTCTCCAACACCACAGTTCAAAAGTATCAACTCTTCAGCGTTCAGCTTTCTTTATAGTCCAACTCTCACATCCATACGTGATTACTGGAAAAACCATAGCTTTGACTAAACAGACCTTTGTTAGCAAAGTAATGTCTCTGCTTTTGGCAAAGTAAGGTCTCATAGTTCAGGGGGCTGGAAGTCTAGGATCAGGTGTGAGCAGGTTTGATTTCTCCATCGCTTGAGTGACCCATGAAAGTGGCTGAGGTGGTGAGATTCTCACAGCAGCTCCTAGGCATCAAAGGTGAGGAGACAGATCACTGTTTTGTGCATGCGAGATTTTTGCAAGATTTCAAAAAATGTTATGTTTTTTCAAGAAGCATATAAGCATATAAGTTTATGCTTCATTAAGATTTTATAAAATCAGTGTATTAGATTGGTTGATGATAGTTTAATCTGTTCTGCTAGAATTTCATGAATGAAACACTCCCAAAGTGGG
>NW_011494635.1:5801326-5816920 GCF_000754665.1 Bison bison bison | reverse complement strand
GGGGGGAGGGGGGGTGGGGAGCCTCCGCAACAAAGGAGAGTGGCACCAGACAGGGGCCCCTGCACCCCTCTGCCCTCTGCCCCAATCTGGACCCCAGCTTTACTCCACTGTCACCCAAAACACCCTTCTGTTACCTGTTTCCACAGTTCTGTCTGTCTTTGCTGGTTTAACCTCAGTTTCCTTTGTTCTGCTTTCTGGGTTTTTTCTTCCTAGTCATCTTCTAACACATTAAAAAGAAAAATGCCTGCTCTCGTGTTTCATATCAAGTAACTACTTCTTGTTTATCTGATTGTTCCTTTTATCTTTTCTTGCACCCTGTCCTTATTTCAAGAAGACAACATTTTATCCTGTTTTTATGGATATTTTTTTTTTTTTATAAACAGCATTTCTTCTGTTTCTTTTAAGTTTCTGTTACTTGATGTTTCTCTCTAACAGTTTGCTTATGTATTCTCTTTTTTTAAGCAACTTTGAGACATTACTCCAACATCTACAAAGGCAATTACTTAGTGAAAAGCAATGCCCGTCTTCAAGTTTATCTCTGTCCAGGAGACCATACCAATTCAGTGTCACGAGCAGAGAAAGAACGCGTCCACTGGTGCTTATAACCGGTGGTAACCAAGGTCCCAAATAACCCCACCATTCATCCTGACTTTTGTAGGTCTCAGGGGTGAGCCTTAGTTATTTAAGGCCATAGGTAATAGCCCTGTTTAATAGTCTATGTTTTAGGCACTTCTTGACTGAGAGCCTGATAAAAGTCTTCTCCTCAAATACTTAAATTTGTTGACCTTTAATATTTACATTTGATCTTTCTTAGATGAGATATATTCTTTTTTCTTGTTTTTATGGTCACTGAAGTAATTTTTAAGAATGTCTATATGTATATATATTTATTTATATTAATCTGGCAAATGTGTACAGGACATTGGATTAACATATTTCTTTTTCTTTGGTTTATAGAATTCATCATTTTAGATCTTTTGAAAAAAATGTATAAATGAGTTTGAGCAAAAGACCCTGTATTCTATTTATACTTTGCATGGATCATTCAACCAGTCACGTAGATGGGACAGCACCACGCTACCAGAGACTAATTCAACTACAGGTGCTGATGGCTTTGTCCCTACAAAATGCGAGACCTGTCTTAAGACATATTCTCATGAGAAAGCAGAAATATGATTTTGGCACTTATAAAGGGCAGTTATATGAAAGCATAACTGCATAGTCCTTTGAAAGATTATAACTAATTAAAGATGAAATCAATTCAACTTCCTTGAGAAAGATTGTCAATGGATAAGATAATTTTAAAAGATGATGGAAGGATTTGTGTTATTTTAAAAGAAACGGTGATTGACATTTTAATCTAGATTTTTCACTTGTATCAAGTTGAAAACCCATCAATCCTTACTATTTTGCTCCGAGCCAAATGGACATGTATATGTGCCAAAACAGTTCCACTTAATTACTCAAATGGAGAACCACTTTCATCAGGCAAGACTTCAATTCAATATTGATTTTCATTTTATTATCTAAATTATCTTTCTAATCTGTCTCTGTATATATGTACTAATCTTTTTGTTTATTGTATCATCTATATTATAACTGCTAAAGTTTAACTTGAGGACAGGAAGCATTTATATTTGGTAATTAGTGTAGGAAATCATAGGAGAAAAAATGATTTTGTCAGATCTGCCTTTTGTTCGAAGGTTGGAGCTTGTTGGAAATGTATTTTGTGGATTACCATAAAGACCTGATGTTTGCATATTTAACAGTCATCTTGGTTGCTATGAAACTGGAGATTAAGTTTCTTCAAGTATATTTATTTTTGAAGATATTTCTGCTTTTTATAGACTACATGTCCTGGAAAAGGAGAAGTTCTGGTGAGGAGAGGGCGCTCTGCAGTGAACTGGTGATGGAAGAGGAATTCCCTGGACCATGTCACAGTGACACCTGCACCTGCCCACCGTCTAGAGACTTTCTCCCCAGGTGCGATGGCTAATTTTATGTGTTAGCTTAGATTCCAGGTGTCCAGGTGTGTAGTTAAACCTTGTGTCTGTGAGGTTGTCTCCTGATGAGACTAGCACTGAGCTGGTGGACTGAGTAAAGCACTTGACTTTCCCAGTGTGGGGGCCTCAGTCTCTCAAAGGCCTGAACATGACAAAAAGATGCAGGAGAGTTGGATTGGCTCTTTTTGCCTGATGTCTACCTAGGACGTCGGGGCTTCTCATGTCCTTGGACTTACACCATTGGCTCTCCTGGTAGATCATGGGCTTTTCAGCTTACACAACAGCACAAGCCCATCCCTCATAATAAATCATGCTTATACATACATATGTGTATGTATCAGTGAGTCAGTGATAGTCACTTGGGCATGTCTAACTCTTTGCAATCCTGTGAACTGCAACTGCCAGGTTCCTCTGTCCATGGAATTCTCCAGGCAAGAATACTGGAGTGGGTTGCCATTTCCTTCTCCAGTGTGTATATACACACACACACACCATTGGCACTGCCGGAGAAGGGAATGGCAACCCATTCCAGTATTCTTGCCTGGAAAATCCCATGGACAGAGGAGCCTGGCAGGATATAGTCCATGGGGTCGCAAGAGTTGGACATGACTTAGCGACTAAACCATCACCACACACACACACACACACACATTTCCCATCCAACACATCCTGTTGGTTTTGTTTCTCTGGAGAGCTCTCACATGAAAGTCATATAATATCTAAATGATGCAGGATGTAGACCAGGTACTTCTGAAATGTCCAAGCAGAAGTAGAGCTGAGTACACAAATAATGAAATAATGACTCATCTTTGAATATGGGAGGTTTTTACTCTGCAATAAAGGAAGTGAAGTTTTAGAAAGAAGGAACTGGTTAGAAGGTGTGACATAAATTGTGTATCTTAACCAATTTTTAAAACAAGTTAACCATTTCCTCTTTTTTCTTTCAAGAGCATCCATTAGGCTATTTTCTAATAAAAATGCCAACACTTTACAATGAGGAAATTTGCTAAAGATGATCAGAATTGGCTATTTGAGAGAATTTCATTTTAACCATTTTTATATCAGATCAGCATTCCTGTGGTAATTGCTTTTGAACGGACTTGGGTTATGCAAATTGAAAACATTCACTCCCATGACTTCTCCCTCAGTCAACTGCCTGAAAATTAAATGGTACTAAAATAGTGAGGGTTTAGAATGTTGATTACTGAGTTACTGATTTATACAAAGCAGATATTTAAAGTATTCAAAAAAAGAAGGATACCTATACCTGTCTGTCTGTCATCCTCATGTACCCTGTTTCCCTGTTGGTTCAGTTGTAAAGAATCCACCTGTCAAGCAGGAGATAAGGGTTTGTTCCCTGGGTTGGGAAGATCCCCTGGGGAAGGAAATGGCAACCCACTCCAGTGTTCTTGCCTGGAGAATCCCATGCACAGAGGAGCCTGGCAGGCTACAGTCCACAGGGTTGCCATGAGTTAGACATGACTGAGTGAGTAACACACTGTCACCTACCCCGCAGAACAGTCCTCTCTGCAGTGAGAGGTAAGCCAGTGATCAGGACAGCCCACAGGGAGTGAGTCCTGTAGGCAGTCACCAGAGGCTGTACCTGCAGTGACAGCTTTTAGAAAACAAGTTTATGGGCCAAGGATTGTGCTCAGGATTACTTCTTAGATTTGTTCTCATTTCATCACCCAGTCATCCTGTGAAGAGCCCACTATTGTCATTTCCACTCTACAGGGATGGAGACAGCGGCTCAGAGAACCATGTAAGCTGCGTGAGGTGACTGTCAGCTCAGAAGACGTGCGGCTGGGGCTCCAAACCCACAGGCTCTGCATCCCAGCCTCTGCTCTTTTCTCCAACCCTGTACTTCCAGGTTTGGGCACCAGACTGCACACTTGAAGTGGTCTGTGTGCGTGTGCAAGCAGCAGGTCTCTGCCCTCTCCCCAGGGTAAGTGCATGTGAGATCTCAGCAACCATCTCTTCCCACCCAGGATTGGTCTTAGAAATCTACCCTACCTATAACTTTTTTCCTACTGCCCATTTCAATTACATGTGTGTAGTGGAAACAGAAAGGATTATACCTGAAAACCTAAACTGAATTCTGTTCACCTCTAGTTCTTACAGGAAACCCCTCCCCAGTGTTTCCACTTCCTTGGTTGCACATTATCAAATGGTCAATATTTTTTCTAACATCATACTTCTATGATTTCACTTTGTTTCATGTCTGCACTTTCCAGGATTTAACATGTTTTTTAAAGTTAATTATGGGTATACTTGATTTGCTGTAACCTCTTCTTAAATTTTTGGTTATCACTAAAAGATAAAAAACTGAAAATTCCCAATAACACCACATTCAAATAGGACTCATTCAGAAGTGAAAATACTTGCAAATTAAAAAAAAGAAAAAGGAAGCCTCTCTTTAGACTGGGGCCAGTGTCTCCATGCTAATGCACATGGTTCAAGACTATCTGTGTTGTAGGTGCGCATAAGAAAGGCGGAAATATTTGCTTCTGTAACAGAAACACCCACAGGTAGGGCTGATTTAGATTTGCCTTCAGTCAGGATGAGAACTGTATTACTGAGATCCAGAGGCTCCACTGTATCTCAGCTGGCTCCCCTCACAGGACAGCCCCAGGCATCCCCAAGCACAGAGGAAAAGCAAAAGCTTATCTTTAACAAAGATTTCAGCCTGTGTTTTCTCATGTTGCTTTGATTCCCACTGGGAAACCTGTCTGAAGGCTACCCAGGATCTGAAGCGATATTCATGGTCAAGGAACACGGGATACACTGATCCATTTAAGCCAACCAATCCCACAAGCAGAGTTGGTTTTGGAGTCTTTTCCCTAGAAACAGGAAAGGAGGTTTCCCTAAAGAAACTTGGGTTTATTTTACTACCAGAGGGAGCAAAATGAATGTTGGTCAGTTAGCAATCAACATTCTGAAACTGGAGTCTGAGGATATTTGGAGTTTTGTAAATAAACTTTGTCATATGTCAAGAATATGTGAAAAAGCATTCATATCTTTCAAAATATTTGGTTTCACCTAAAATTAATAGCTACATGCCTGAATATGCTGATAGAAAGTGGCTTAAACATGTGAACAGTATGCCAAAGATACATCCCTGGTACCAATTACCTCGAATTCCTTTCCTGTCTTTCTTTGAATACTCCATTTTATAACCAAAGAGGACACTTAATAAATATTACTTGATTTAGATTTTTTATAAAAAAATCAACTATATGCTCTTATTTAGTTGTTGTAAGAGATAGGTTTGTTATAAAAGGGCTTACTCAAAATAAATATGTCTTCATATTCTATTAAAATAAAGGCTTTTAATAGGTTCTTTTTTCATTAGAGAGAATAGTTGAAGGATTATAAGAGAAATCAAGAGCATCGGGAAGACCAGAACAGAGAAATGCAAGACAGTAAACCAGTAATAAACTGTCCCTTAATGAGACAATTCTGCAAATACTCTAAAAATCAGAATAATAATAATAGCAATAATAAGAATTAGAATTTTCAGTCTGTAGTGTATTTCTGTTAAAGGCCTATAAAGCATTTGGATGTAATGGGATAATGTCCATGAAAAAGGAATAGCCATTGCCATAAACATACATGGCACTTAAGCACTAATGAGGAACTCTGGCTTTCCTGACTTGTAGAAGCATTTCCTCTAAGTACCTTAAGTACTTCTAAACATCAGAACCGTTGTTAGAGACAGATGGGATGCCCAAGACTGACAGGAGGGTGAGTGGTTCATTAGAACCAGGTACAATGGTGCCAGTCATGGTGCCCAGGAGTTCCCCCTGTAACTACCCCTGTGCACGTAAAGCCTGAACATCTACCAGTTGGCTCTTCTCTGAGACACGCCAGGTGCTCTGAACCCCATTGCATTACCCTAAGAGCCAGCCGTCCACCAGTCACCCTTTCCCCAGTTAGTTCAGGACTTTAACTCTCAGCTGGGCTACTCCAGCGACAAGCTCACTGCCTTCCCAATGTGCCCATCCTCTGAATTCTAACCAGAGTGATATTTCTAAACACAAACTGGATTTCCCACTACCTAAGATCATCAGTGGCTCTCGTGCCACATCAGAGTGGAACTTGTTGAGCTATGACTTTCTGCTGTATGGTTTTCACCCAACGTAGCTGAGCTGACAAAGTCATGCCCTGAGATTCTCCTGTCCCCACCCCAACCCCAGCCCACAACTCACGTGCAGGGGTCACCTGCCGGCCTCTGCCCAAGGTGGGCAGGGGGCACAGGAGGAGAGAGGGAGAAGCTGGGGAGCACCCAGGGCAGGGAGGGGGCCAAGAGGGACTTGGGGGTACAAATTCAAAGACACAACCAATAAGACTTTCAAGTAGGCAGTGCCATGCCCTGAGCCCCAAGTGCAGGGCTTTCCAATCTGCCCCCCTGGGCCCTGGGGAGAGCACACATACTTCTGCAATAATTAAAAGTGATATTTCAACATATATCACAGCGATTCTCTTCAATGCCTTTTAGTTTTCGAGGGCATGTTTATTTTTTCATTACTTTCTAAGGGATGTAAGTAGTTATTAAGTAGTATATTAAAATTATTAAACTCATTAAAACTCATGGAAGCACCAAATATTTCAAGTTATATGTAGAACTTAGTGTAAAGGATAAGACTTTTTTAAAGTGCTATCCAACGGGGTTTAATTACAAAAAAACTTTTAAAAAAAAGAAAACCAAAGATTATCCACAATAATGAGCTTCCACTATGAGTACAACTGGTATCAGAACACAATTCCAGAAAAGCACTTCTGAGAAGTCTGAAAGGCAGATGAAATGTTAGTAGTAGATTGTTTCACACTGTCGACTTAGATTGAACCAAAGCATTAAAAGTATTAGTACAATTTGGCCTTGAACTGCAGAATGGACTTTTACTGCCTTTAAGTACTATTAAAACATCATGCAAGATCACAAATAGAAAAAAAAAAAAAAAGAGAAACCCTAAGGTCATGACAAAAGGAAGCATGGTGGAAAGAATCCTTCCTTTAAGACCCCAGAGAGGCGGGGTTTCTTCCTGTGAAACTTATGTTTTCAGATTCTCACAGTTGGGTCAGCGCAGTATGTGAGATGTGCACAACTTTGTGGTATTAATTATAGCCAATGTGTGTTTTAAAACATTAATGCAAGTTGTATGCATGTGAGATTTTCAAAAAATGTGAGAATTTCCCCCCTCCCATCTGCCTTCCTCTCAACCCCTTTAGAAAACAAGCAAAACACTCCTAAGTACAGAATGTACTTCTCTGCAGTGCACTCAGCTTTTCCTAATGACCATTTATGTAAACCTTGGTGATGTTGAGAGCAGAGAATTCTTGCTGCGATATAAATAGCTTGCGAGACCTCTGCCCTTGACCCTGCTGCACCAAGGGAATAAGGGTTTCTGATGACTGGGTTCTGCTCCTGGCCTGGACCCAGAGGACTGAACGTGGCCATTCATGCTGCTTGGACTGGTCAGCGGCCCTGGCCCTGAGTCCCAGCCAGTGTTGGGCTGATGCTGGGGGCTTCTAAGTCTGTACTGTCTAGGAGGGAAACTGATGCTCACCCCAAGGTGTTTTCACCAGGGAAAGACTTTCCACAAGAGAGCAGCATCATCACCATTAAGACAGAGAAGCTAGGAAGTCCTCCTACCGCTGTAGGTCCACAGAGCACACAGGCGGGGCGGCCCTCCACCAGCATCAGTGCTCTGACGTCAGGCAAGATGTGCAAGTGGCCCCAGGGCTAACTATAAGTGGCCCCAGGACTAATGGAATATGCTTAACTTCTCAAACTACAGCCTCAGAACACACATCAATTTTCTGAAAACCTAGGGATGTCTTTCTGTCCTAGTTTTCCCCTTCTATTCAGGATTAGTGAACCTAAAACACTGTCAGCCTTTCCCATTCCACTTTGCACATTTTCTTCTCCCCCAGCCCACTTCTTGGAGGTAAATATGAATTTTCTAGTAAACATATGGCATCTAAAAAATTACCATTGATTCAATGGTTATAACTAAACACAGAGCAACTATCTTCCATTAACATGGTAAAAACAAAAAAGTGAAGTTGTACAAGTTCCTCTGATAAGGCTGCCAGAAGCCTTTGTCCTCTTCTGGAATGATCCTGCTCTGGGCTCCCTCATAGGTACTAAGGGAGCCATTCAAATGCCTCCCCGTCAAAACAAATGTGGATGGAAACTCAGTTCTCTCGGTGTCATTACCACTAATCTATTACGAAAATTTCACTGTGAACACCTGCTAATAAACACTACTGTCTCACAGGTGCTACATTTATGATGACAAAGAAATGAAGCTTTTGAGATGCTGATGTGAGCACATCATTTATGGGGGTTATTTTGGTCCAAGGGAAGTGTGGGATTCTACTGAGCATGGAGCTGTGGGGGTGATGGCCCAAGTGTCACCTCAGATTTCTGTGACAGTGTCCTTGGGTCCATGTCATAATGTCTTGCTTAAGTGTAATTCCAGAAGAGGTCAAGTCCCTCTGCAAATCATTATGGCATTTTCTCTTGTTAGAAAACTTGTGGACTGGACATATTCCTCTTTTTTCTCAGCTACCAAAAATCTTCAAATGAAATTGAAGGTGTGATTGTTGCGTTTAGGATTCTTATCCTTTAGCTACTTCAGAGGATTCCTCAACTCTTTAAACTCTCCAAATTACATGTTTAACCATTTTGCATTGCATTATAACTTGTAAACTGACTCAAAACCTCTTAGAATTAGAAAAGGTACAGATTTTTTTCAGGATTATAAAGTATTATCACCAACTCAATGAACGTGAGTTTGAGCAAACTCTGGGAGATCGTGAAGGACAGGGAAGCCTAGTCTACTACAGTCCAGGGGATCTCAAAGAGTCAGATACCACTTAGAAACTGAACAACAACAATAATAGTTTTATTTATCCTTGGCTAGTCTGGGAGCTCTTTCCTTGTAAACACAGAGCAGGGTTTCCTCTCATCCCTCCCCAACCTCCAGTACTCAATTCAATAGTTGGCGTAGAGGATCTTACACCCGGCATCCACTCAAGGTAGTGAGAAGCGGTCAGTCACCAGCGTCACAGGGAGAGTGGGAGTGTGAAGAGCAGGAAAGAAAAAGGAAACAGGGGCCCCCGCGTTTGAGGAGGGCCACCCTCCATGCCCCCTGAGGGCAGTCCTGGATCTCCCCTCCTGAGTCTGCAGTGAGGGCTGCTTTGCCATCAGGAAACACACAGAATCCTGAGATGGTGCCCTGAGTTGTTTCGGCGCACCTCCCATCTCTCAGGGCAAGTCTGGCCAGGCTGGCCCTCGCTCCGTGCAGCCTTCTCTGAGGAGGTCTGAACACCCACGTGTGCCTCTGATCTCTGCTTTCCCACTGCGGATCAGACCGCTGTTCTCAGTCACCTCCTGCTTCACACTTAGCCTGAGCATATGCAGGAAGAGTTCTCCCCACGCCTCTCTCTGACAGGAGAGGGGACCCGCCAGATGTGAGGAGTGGGATCCCCATGGCAGAAGGGACTGCAGCCACCACCCCTCTCCTGCAGGAACCAGGTCTCCGTAGGTCACGATATCCAGCTCCATAAAGTGTAAGCATCCTCCAACGGCAGTCTGGGGCTTAGAGTTACAGTAAGATGACATTCATATTTAACAAACAAAGTGCAGATACTGCCTTTTCAAATGCGTTCTTTCCTTTTTCCACTTTTTCCTCCTACGTGTGTTGAAAAGACTGTCTTTCCTATCAGGGTCTGACACGGAGAAAGTTTGGGATGACCGCGTTCCTGGGTCTTAGCACACGTATCAAGTGACTGCATTTCCGACAAGCTTGCTTGGCTGCCCAGCCCTCACCGCCACACGTGACTGACAGCATCAAACATCTCCAGATCACGTGCATGTACCTGTTGCCTAAGTACAATAAACAAGAATCGGCACTCTTCCCCTGAGATTTCGGTATTGAGTAAATCTTTGTAAATATCTTTCTGCAACAAACGGGGACATGGTTTCTTCCTGTCCTAGTAACCTGCACAACTCTACTGGAAGTGAAGCCCGACAGTCACATCTGCTACACAACCCATTCACACATGGTTCTGGGACTACGGATGTGCACCTGGTCCAACGTTGGTCTGAATGTAACTTCTAGGGAATACACTGAATTCTCTCTCTCAGGAACACGACCTGAGACTATGAAGGAAAGGGAGGCAGTTAGCTATGGAAACCAAAATACTAACAAAAAGTGAAAGAGTTAACTTCTGAAAGTACAACTAACTGTTCAGTCACTCAGTCGTGTCTGACTCTTTGTGACCCTATGGACTGCAGCCAGGCTTCCCTGTCCTTTACTAACTCCTGGAACTTCCTCCAACTCATGTTCATTGAGTCAGTGATGCATCCAACCATCTCATGCTTTGTCCCCCCACTTCATCTCCTGCCCTCAGTCTTCCCCAGCATCAAGGTCTTTTCCAAACAGTCGGCTCTTCACATCAGGTGACCAAAGTATTGGAACTTCAGCTCCAGCATCAGCCATTCCAATGAATATTCATGGTTGATTTCCTTTAGGATGGACTGGTTTGATCTCCTTTAGGAGACATTAATTTCCTACATGGTCTTTTTTTTTTTTTCTTTTCTGAAGGGAAACTGCCAAATTAAAATGTTAACTCCACTTTAAAAATATGTCTTCCCTTTCAAAATGTTTGAGAAGGTTATCTTCACAAAATCTAGCCAGGAAAACGAGAGTCTAAAAGAAAACCTTTAAATTGCTTCCATTGGAGATGCATCTACAGAATAATTGGTGAATTAAAACAAATTTTCTCTGACATTTCAAGCCTCCCTCGAACAAAGCATTTCCAAGCTCTCCATGGCTTGCCCCTGGATTATTTCAATGATCAGTTCATCAGAGAAAGGTGCTCCCTGGTTCACTGTGTCCTCAAACAAAGAAGCATTGATTCTGCACTATCACTGTTTTCATGAGTTAAGTGGTTGTGCAAATGATTCATTCATAAGTCTGTGCATAAACCTTTGGATTATGGCAGGTTATTGAAACACTTCAGGCTATTTATCATGTTCTTATCAGCAGTAGCCACACAAAGAGTTTGCCTCATCAGTTCTGGAGTAGAAACATGAAAACAAAGCAAGGTGACTTTCCCTTGTTCACTGGCTATGTCTGCTGTGATCGAGTGTCTTCACCTTGTGGACACTTTGGATGGTGAACTCCCACAGAATGCCCCTCATATCCAGCCTCCAGATGGACCGGTGGTGGCCCTTTCATCTTGGACAGATTGCCTGCTTTGCTCTAATCTCTCTGAGTTTCAGTGAACACTTGCACTCACAGAATCACAGAATGGGATGCCCAATTTTGAGTCATTTTACACAATGAATTCTAAATCAAGAGCTAAAAATCTGTTTCATTTTTTATGGCAAACCATTCTGTATATGGCTGCCAATGAAAAGCTTTGTTTGCCATTTTCAAAACAAAATTCAGAAATCACTTAGTTTTGTGTGTGTGTGTGTGTGTGTGTGTGTATGCATCTATGTGTATGTGTGTGCTCAGTTGTGCCCAACTCTTTGCAACCCTTTGGACTGTGGCCCACTAGGCTTCCTCTGTCCATGGGATATTTTTCAGGCAAGAATACTGGAGTGGATAGCCATTCCCTTCTTCAGGGGATCTTACCAAACCCACATCTCCGGCAGCTCCTGCATTGCAGGTGGATTCTTTACCTGCTGGGCCATCAGGGAAGCCTTATGCATCTATGAAAGTGAAAGTGAAAGTGAAGTCGTTCAGTTGTGTCTGACTCTTTGCAACCCGTGGACTGTAGCCCACCAAGCTCCTCCGTCCATGGGATTCTCCAGGCAAGAATACTGGAGTGAGTTGCCATTTCATGCTATTAAAGTGTTTAACAACTGGTTGATATAGATTATGGCCATCAAACCAGAGACTGTTACAAAGTTGAAATGGCTAGTCCTGGTAATGCTGAATAGATGCCCAGGCTTTGCATAAATGTTAGCCTTATGTGTTTGTAAGTGTAGGTGCATGTAATAGACATATTTCACATTCAATTATAAATAAGCTATGTTTATAGAACTAACAGAATGCTGAAGTTATGGCTTATTATCCTAAAATCTGAAAATATTATTTGAATATTGACTGTCAAATGTAGCTTTAACCTCTAGGGCAAAATTTTCCATGTGGATTTTATATTAATACAAAGACTACATTCAGCCCTTGAAGTAAAAACATGTATTTAATATTGCCATATGAAAACATGTTCTTGTAATAGTGCTTGTGAAAACTATAAGTTGTATGTACAGGGACAATTTTAAGAACTTTAACATAATTAAGTAGGAAAACAGATGAAAATAATGTCAATATTAAGGGATGATCCTTTGGAACATTCCTTTAGTAAATCATTATAACTTTCTGAGTTATAATGTTAAAATCAGATATTTCAATTAAAATAATAATACAAAATAGGTTAATATAGACTTGGTTAAACTATAATTCAAATCTCTTTAAAAGTATTTGGTGTATTGAAATTTATAGCAGAAAACAAAATAACCTTTAAGAATTATATTGAATTTGACTTATTTAGACATGAATTTCTCTAAAAGACAAAACAAAAGCCTAAGTTAGGGAAGGTTTCACATTTTATACAGCTAAGGATGAAATAAAAACATATTAACTGTGCCACATTAAAATTTCTTAATGAGGAAATACTATAAAGTTATACTATCTATGATAAAATTAATATGGAAAAGACAGTGGAGAGAATAAGGGTGTATCTTATAAAAATTATGAAGACGAATATGGTAGAGAAAAGAGGAATGTATTTTACTCTTCCAATCAATCTTCTA
Organism: Bison bison bison; assembly: GCF_000754665.1. Taxonomy (NCBI): domain Eukaryota; kingdom Metazoa; phylum Chordata; class Mammalia; order Artiodactyla; family Bovidae; genus Bison; species Bison bison. The sequence continues at coordinate 5,804,083 of NW_011494635.1, read as the reverse complement.
AAGATAGTTTTTATAATCACTGTAGAAGAGAATGCCTTGTAGCTTATGAGATAAATTTTAAACTATTTGGACATTGAGTCCTTTCCAGTAGTTAAAGTACATTTTATTGTTGTCCAAGCAGTAAATCCGCAGTACAAAGTTCCTTCTAGGAAAAAAAAATGCTTCTGAAAATCTTTCCCCTTAACTGTATTCAGTTGTGCACCAAAAGGCTCCTATAGGTCATACATTAGTTGGAACTGTGCCTCTTTTTGGTGTTGCAAAGTGTGTCAGCAGGAACAATTCTGCCGCTGATGGGGCTGCAGTATCACCATTCTTGAACAAAAAGTCCAGCTTTGAAAATTTTGGTACAAAATTATAATAAAGTTGCAATGGTAACTGTTTTGGGATGATGCAATTTCAGGTTTATATTCCTGTGCCAGAAATTCAGCCCATCACGTGGTCATCACCTTGAACCTTGACCTCAGTTGTGTGTCCACTCTGACCTTGTGCCATTCAGAGTGACTAACACCATAGGTGGGACAGGTTAAACAACAAACATTTATTTTTCAAAGTTTTGGGGGCCAGGGAGTCCAAGGTCAAGGTGCAGGCATACTGGGTTTCTGCTGAGGCTCTCTGGTTGACGGGCAGTGACCTTGCTGAGGCTGCACATGGAGGAGAGAGAGAGACCATCTGTCTTGGGTCTCATTTACAAGGGCACCAATCTCATTCCTGAGTGTCCCACCCTCATGACCTCATTACCTCCCAAGATCCCCAGCTCCTGACACCATCACATTGGGGGTAGGATTCAACATATGGACTGAGGGGGCACAAACGTTCAGTCCATAGCAAAGTGTTAGGCTATAAATACAAATATAAATTGCATTTGTCTCTATTAAAAAGAATAAAATCATAATTTGATTTCAGTGTTGTGCAATGCAACATTTCATGCTTTAAACCCTCCCCCTGAGTAAATTTGAGGCAGGAGAATAAATAACATATAAGTATACAATATTTTATTTATTTCTCAACAGTTATTTTTCTCTGTACATTTAGAAGAGTACAAATCAGTGTGAAGGAATTTTAGGGAAGAGATCAATTTAACATAAGGAAGATATCTTCTAAAGATTAGCTTTGGTTCAAAATGGAGATTGACCTACCTGATTAGTTTGTCATTTCCCATCTAAGTTGTATGATGTTTGGTTGAGAATGTGGTAGACAGATTTTGTAACAAGGTAGAAAATTCAGCTGGAAAAATTGAGGATTCTAAAATTGTTTATATTCCACAATCAACTTTGTCTTCATGGTTAACCACCAATCATCAGCAATTGATCTTCAATTAAATCAACTGGGGGTTGAATAAGAGCTTAGCATTGTGCCATATTCAGATGTTGAACTTGAATCCAGGTTACATCTTTTTGTTTGAGAAACACAATGCCACAGCAAAGCACATAATGTGGGCATTAGAACAACTGTAAAGCAAACAAGGGATGACTGAAGCCCCAGAAAGACCCTTCACCCTGACTCTCCTCCACCTCAGCTTACCCTCTAGTGTTACTGCTTATATATACACATTCCTGATTTCTGCCTGTTTTTGACCTTTGGATAAATGGAATCATATTGTATATATTCTCTCACATCTTGACTCTTTCTCTCAATAGTACATTTATAACATTCAACCGTGTTGCTGCCTGTTCAGTCATCATCGTTGCGTACAGTTCCATTGCATGCATATTCCATAATTTTTATGCTGTTGGGTTGTCTTCTCATTTTATTATTTAATCATGCTAGGGTAAACGTTCTTCTACAATTATCTACTGCACAAGGACATGAGTCATTCTAGAGTACATACTGAGAGTGGAATAGCCTGGTCAACAAGGAACCTTTGACAATTCTGGATAATGTTCAACTGTTCTGTAAAATCACTGAGCCAATTTGTGTTCCTCTCAATAGTGTGTGGAAGTTTCTGTTGTTCTATATCTTTGCAGCCTCTTTGTATTACATGGCTTTAAAAATTAATCTTACATATCAGAAACCTCACCATGAACAATCTTGGCTAAATCAACTTTAAAGAAAAAGGCTGTCTCTTCTGTAAATCAGAAGTAATGGTAATAGTAAGAAGAATAGCAAGGTTATAGTGAAAATTAAATAGATAAATAAAACAACGTGTTTAAGGCAAGGTTTGGCATTCTGTGTATTAAGTAGCTGCTTCTGTAATATGGACTTCCCTGGTGGCTCAGATGGTAAAGAATCCACCTGCAATGCAGAAGACTCAGGTTCAATCCCTAGGTTGGGAAGATCCTCTGGGAAAGGGAATGGCAGCCCATGGCAAGAATAAGTCCAATATTCTTGCCTGGAGAATTCCAGGGACAATGGGATCACAAAGAATTAGAACTGAGTGACCATCACTTTCACTTTCTATAATATGAGCTATGAAACAATTAAGTTTAAAGAAATATAGACAATAAACAGCATAAGCATTCATACAGAAAGCAGAGTGTGAAACAGCCAACAGGGGGAGTTCTCAAAGAGGAGGGGACTTCAGCTGGACTTACAGATAGATCTTCTATGAAGGCAGGAGGAGAAGGCAATGGCAAACTCACTCCAGTACTTTTGCCTGGAAAATCCCATGGGACTACTAGGCTGTAGTCCATGGGCTCGCTAGAGTTGGACACGACTGAGGTACTGCACTTTCACTTTTCACTTTCATGTATTAGAGAAGGAAATGGCAACCCACTCCAGTGTTCTTGCCTGGAGAATCCCAGGGATGGGGAAGCCTGG
>NW_011494635.1:5792715-5801226 GCF_000754665.1 Bison bison bison | reverse complement strand
GTATTAGAGAAGGAAATGGCAACCCACTCCAGTGTTCTTGCCTGGAGAATCCCAGGGATGGGGAAGCCTGGTGGGCTGCCGTCTATGGGGTCGCACAGAGTCGGACACGACTGAAGCGACTTAGCAGAGCAGCAGTAGCAGATGAAAGCAGGAAGGACCCTCCAAGCAGGAATGAAAACATGAGCAAATGTATTTTTGGACACATGTTTGTCTTTCCCAATAAGCACACCACTCTGACCCTGTCTCTGTAGTCACCTACCTGCTGGCTGTGCACACACCTGGCTCTCAACTTGGTGGACCTTATATCTGTGGGGAGATCAGGTTAGAGCCAGTTCTTGGTGGTAAGAAATTTTCTTCTAAATGTGAGTTGTTTAGTACAATGAAACTAGACTCAGGCCCTGCTTTTTGATCATGAATTAATACAGTATATTGTAACCCCCCAAACAGATTATCATGTCAGAGTCCGTGCTGCCTTTGGCATTTCAACAACCTCTGTTTCCATTAATTATTTTATCAGATTATATATTGACCTCGTGTCTTAAACCCATGAGGCAAACAATTGTTAATACATAAAATAAAATGGTATTTAACACTTACTTGTGTACTAACTTTTCAATCAAATTAGAATGCAAACTCATAAAGATACTTTTTTGTCTGTAATATTCTCTATGCTAGCCCTAGTTTTCCTTAGACAAGACAGACACTGCACACACCACTGAGTGGAGCAATCATCTACCTTCTATCACCACCAGCTTGTTGATCACTCCTCCTCAAGTCTCTATATTTTCAGGTTCTGACTCCTGACCACTAGCTTCAGTACCATTCTAATTATTACTAATATCCATACACATAGAAATAATCTTAAAGTTTTGGCTTCTCATTTTTGAAACTCCTCAGAGATCTTATATTCAGCCTGCCCAGCGCTCATGGACTTTGTCATTACCAACGACCACAGCCCTTTGATAACCTTTATTCTGAGCATCCCAGTTTTTGCTGCAGCTTCCTTCTTTTCAGCTTATCTTCTCTTGAATCTCCATGGCAACAGTAACCCATTGGCCCCCAGAGACCTCGCTCCCTTTCTCTTCCTGCTTTGTGGTCTCCCCTCCTCCCACACCCCATCCTTCCTTCCTTCCCTGGCCATGTCCTTGGAATTGCTCCCTCACACAACTCCGGCTCTCAGCACTCCTCCACCTGGTGAAGGCCACCCTGCTCCAACCCTGCCCTCCAGTCACTCCACACTGGCACCACTGCATCTGACATGGCTGGAGAAAACTTTACAGCCTTGATGTCTCCCTTGAAAGTCATGGTCATAAGCATGAGTGTGCCTGTGGTGGCAACAAAACCTTCCTGTTTCCTGAGCCCGTTGAAATCCCCACTCTCACGGACAACCACTGTGTTCCTTTTCTCTCCACACAAACACAGAGCATCTATTTTCCTGTTCCAACTGAATGTCACTTTTCCTAGTTCAAGAAACAACATAAAACAAAAAGAAGAAAATGAAGCTTCCACAGTGGGACATGCAGAGGCTCTGACCACGTGGACCCCCTGCTAGGATTCTGTGCACTCTGCCCTCCCTTCTGCTGCAAGACCACCCAGAGCGATCCCACCAGGTGACACGCCCTTCTCTCCTGTGATGCTGACTGCACCACTCAAGTTATCCACATTTCTAGGTCCATTTTCCCATTTCTTTTGGAAGCATGTCTAATACTGTTATATCTCCAGTCTTAAAATAAAAGCAGACAAAACCTTCTCTGGGCTCCACTCGCTCCAACAGAAAGTGGCCTCTTCTCTGTGGCAAAACACTTTGTGTTAGCAACACTGTATGTCTCCAGGGCTCTTCCCCCACTGCCCCACGGTGCCCATCTGGACCATAGATTTACCTACCTAAGAAATCTTTGCCTAACCCAAGGAAACACATGAACTCCTTCCTATAGTGCAGGTATTTTATAGTTTTAACTTCATGCTTAGATCTATGACGCATTTTGAATTAATCCTTGACTAGTTTTTTTTTTCTTTCTTTTCTTTCCTGTATGAATATCCAGTTGCTGCTGCTGCTGCTAAGTCGCTTCAGTCTTGTCCGACTCAGTGCGACCCCATAGAAGGCAGCCCACTAGGCTCCTCTGTCCCTGGGATTCTCCAGGCAAGAATACTGGAGTGGGTTGCCATTTCCTTCTCCAGTGCATGAAAGTGAAAAGTGAAAGTGAAGTCGCTCAGTTGCGTCCGACTCTTAGCGACCCCATGGATTGCAGCCTACCAGGCTCCTCCGTCCATGGGATTTTCCAGGCAAGAGTACTGGAGTGGGTTGCCATTGCCTTCTCCGTATCCAGCTGCTACGACACCCCTTATTAAAAAGATCATCTTTTCCAGTCTGAATTGCCATTTGTCAGAATTCAGTTGACTGTAAACGCGTGCATCTCTTTTGGATCCTGCACTCTAATTTATTGATCTACTACCTTATCTTGATGCCAAAACCTCTGTCTTGATTACAGAGCCATAGAGTGATTTTGAAGTCTGGTAATGTAAGTCTTTTATTTTTCTTTTTCAAAGTTGTTTTGGCTCTTCTAGGTCTTTGCAATTTCACATGAATTTTAGAATCAGCTTGTCAGTTTCTCAAAAAAAAAAATCTGCAAGGATTTCGGTTGAGGTTGCATTGAATTTACAGATGAATTCATGGAGGGCTGATATCTCAACACTACTGAATCTTCCAGTCTGTGAACACAGTGTATCTCCTCATTTATTTAGGTCTTCTTTAATTTGTTTCAGGGTACCAGACTTGTATATGTTTCATTAGATGTATCTCTAAGTGTTTCATATTTTTTATTCTACTGTAGTGGTATAGTTTTTAAGTTTTGGTTTTTGGCAGTTTCCTCCTAGTATACACAAATGCAATTGATCCATTCCTTTTTTTTTTTTTTTTGTAATTAGACATGCATACCAAAATTTGCCACCTTATCCATTTCTGAGTACATAGTTCAGTAATATCAGTGCATTCACATCATTGTACAACCAGCACCTCCACCATCTCTATAGCTGTTTTCATCTTGTGAAACTGAATTTCAATTACCACTAAAAACCAATGACTCCCATTCCTCCCTCCCTACAGCTTCTGGAAGCCTCCATCCTGTCTTCTCTCCCTATGATTGTGACAACCCTAAGTACCTCACATAAGCGATTTCATACAGTATTTATCCTCCTGTGACTGGCTTATTTCACTTAGTGTGATGTCCTCAAAGTTCATTCATGCTGTAGCAGACGTGAGAATTTCCTTCCCTTTTAAGGCTGAATATTATTCCATTGTACAGATAGACCACATTTGTTTATCTTTTCATCAATGATGGACACTTGGATTTCTTCCAGGGTTTAATTATTGTGAAAAATGGTGTGTGAATATGGATATATAAATATCTCTTCAAGACTCTGATTTCAGTTGTTTGGGAGGATATATTCAGAAGTAGAATTTTTGGACCATGGGCTAATTCTCTCTGTAGCATTTTGGGGAAGCTTCATACTGTTTCCACAAAGGCTGCACCAATTAACATTCATACCAACAGTGCAGAAGAGTTCCAAATTTTGACATCCCCATCAACACTTGTATTGTGTGTGTGTGTGAGTGTGTGTGATTAGATAGTAGCCATCCTAGTGGATATGCAGTGGTACTCTGTTGTGGTTGTCATTTGAATTTCCCCAATAATTAGTGATGCTGAGCATTTATTCATATGCTTATTGGCCATTTATAGATCTTCTTTGGAGAAATGTCTATTCAAGTCCTTTGCCAATTTTTTAATTGGGTTGTTTTTTGGTTGTTGAGTTTTAGGACTTCATGTATTTTGGATAGTAAGCCCTTATCAGATTTATGATTTGAAAATATTCCTGAAGCCTGTTAGTCATATATTCTGGTTAGCTTTTTAGTTGTTTCATAAAGGAGGGTAAATTTGATCCCTCAGTCTTTTTCAAAAGACTGAGTTCATTACTCAGTCTTTTTCAAAAGTGTAACCATTGATCTAATTTAAAATTAAATTTACTCAAGGACTCTTCCACATCTACCTAAAGTCTATCATTTTGGTGATATTGCCTCTGTCTATGAGTTTTTAAAGCAAACATTTGTTCTTGCCAGCTGGACGTCTTGAATGTTCTAAGGTGTGAGGCTACATGGTTTGAAAACAAGCTGTATTCACATGTCAGGACATTCACCAAACTATGCTGCTGACTTGCTTCATCTAGAGCTGACCTTACAGTTCCCTCGCTTGCCAAACACTGTGATTAAATGCTTTTCCCTAAGGTCGATGGAGCCATTCTCAGCATGTTCATTAGAACATCTGTCCTGTTACCACATCTGTGTTCTAGAGCAGGCTATCAGCTGTCCAGCTCCAATAGTGTTTCAACGGTTGCATGTTAACATGATTGCTGATGCTTAAATGATTTTCCTCTTTTCTCCTTTTTAACTACAAATTACCACCCACCAATTAAAACAAGTAATTGTACACTTAAAACTATTTTTCACTTGCTTTAGCTCATCTGTTGTATCAGTTTGGATGAGGATGCAGTCCTATATTAGAAAGTGTTGTAGGGTGATGGCAAAACATTTATATCCTTATTACAATACGTCAGCCTTTATACCTGGAGACCTTTGGGGAATTATTTAGTCTTCCTCTGAACTTTTGGACTTACACTGAAAATGGATGATTTTAGAAAAAAAGCTGTGTTGAACAGTGTCTTTTTGTTGAGTTCTTTCCTTTTGCTAGCAAATCTGAACTTATTTGGGGATGAATTAGTAGCACATGGCCATTAAACGTGAGCGTCTGCTCTGTTAATCATCCTTCCCATGTCTAGCAGCATTCTGGCAAAAACCACTGTTGAGGATGAAAAATTGTAAGTCATCTACTTTGAAGGCTTCACAGCTTTAATAAATGTGATGTGTCAGCTACTTCGTTTGTAAGAGATTTTCTTTCTTTTTTTTTTTTCCTGCTTCCTGTAATTTTCTTAGAAGGAATAAAGATATAAAGGAACCTACTTTCATGCAAATGAATTGCACTTTTTGGCTCAGGTTGCCCTGCTAAATTTTATACTTAATAAATAATAAATGAAGATACTAGAATGGAGAAGTGTTAAAGAGACAGTACATTCCTCCCGGAAAGAGCTTTTATGCTGGAAGAACCGGGCAGGTGGTTGGTAATATAAAACACAGCAGTAGCAGCAACTGTGATTTGGTTTAGGAACAATTTCAATAATAAATGTGCCCAGTGCCTTTTTTTGTCTTTATGAATAGCTATATTTAGCTTACTTTAAATGGAAAGATTTAGCACCCAAAACAAAACACACTGGCTTCCCTGGTGGCTCAGCGGTAAAGAATCCACCTGGGAAATTTACCTAGGAATGCCTAGGAAATCCCATGGACAGAGAAGCCTGGCAGGCTACAGTCCATGGGGTTGCAAAGAGTTGGACATGACTGAGCACACATGCACGCGCATGCTTTTGGAGACAAAAGACAAAATTCTCATGATTTTTTTTCATTCATATACTGGCCTTCAGTCCAAAAGAAACAGTTGGCTATTAAATAGCTCATTATGTTTAGTGAATAGTTTTAAGTGTGAAGATTTTAAAGATAAATGAGATGTTCTCCCAAAGACCAACTTTCACCTATTTTTTAAAATAAAAATATATCTTTGCTATTATTCTGTAAGTGCAAGTTATAATCTTGTTAAGATAGCACTGACTCTCTCAAAGATGTCTGACTGCATCACTGAACTGATACAACCCCTGTAACTGGTGATATTTTTATTTAGCAGGACAATCATTGGGGTTAAATCGATGGCTTGGTCTTCATTCAATCATTGTGCGTTATGACGTCTTCAGATGCTGCTCCCAAAGGATGTCAGGTAAGAGTTTCCACATATTTAAAATATCTTCTTTTCCTGAGGATTTCCCTGACGTGGGTGGGGAGGATGGGGGAAAATTCACAGATGGCGGGTCTTCAGCCTGGCCTGATTACCGAGTCTCAGGAATAAAGTTGTGCAGTTTCCTATATTACATGATATTTTGGGGAGGAGACTTTACTGGGTGATGCTTTTTTTTCTCTTTGTTTTCATGATGCCTTTCTGAGTTCTCTGAAATAAAGTCTCTGAAGCTAAAAGCCCCTGTAACATTGACAGAGTTTGTATTTGTTTCATAGGGCTGGTATAATAAATTACCACAAATGGGTGACTTTAAAAGAACAGAAATACATTCTGTTACTAGAAATCCAGCATCAAGGTGTTGGTAGGGATGTGCTTCCTCTGGAACTCCAGGTAGACCCCTCCTTGCCGTGTCCTAACCTTCAGCACTGGTCATCCGTCCTGGCATCTGTAGCCAGAGGAAGTCCCCCGTGTCTCACTGTCTTCTGTAGTATCTCCCTTTTTATAAGAGCACAGGTCATATTGCTTTAGGGCCCACCCTAGTGACCTCAACTTGATCGCCTCTATGACCTCTATTTCCCAATAAGGCCACATTCCCAGGGATAGTGAGCTGGGATTGCAAGGTGCCATTTAGGGGGACATAATTCAATGGATAACAGGATTCCACTCCATCAAATGACAATTCATGAGACTGACTTTTTATCCTCTTTTATTTAAAAAGAATAATTTGTATTAGGACTGTTGTTAAAGACCAACATCACTGATAGAATAGATGTTGCATGAGGACCAGGGTCAGATCTGCTTCCTGTTGACTCTGTCCCTGTATTTTAGTTTTTATGACCACATCGTGAGAGAATAGGTATGCAAGTAATGAAGACACAAACAACTAAAATGTAATTCTACTCTCCTGTGATTCCCTGGAATCTATTCATTTCAGTGTGGTTTTCATGGTGAGTTGTAGAGAGCACAGTTTCAGTTCAGTTCAGTAGCTCAGTCGTGTCTGACTCCTTGGGACCCCATGAACCGCAGCACACCAGACCTGTCGGTGATGTCATCTAACCATCTCATCCTCTGTCATCCCCTTCTCCTCCCGCCTTCAAACTTTCCCAGCATCAGGGTCTTTTCAAATGAGTCAGCTTTTTGCATCAGGTGGCCAAAGTATTGGAGTTTCAACTTTAGCATCAGTCCTTCCAATTAACACTCAGGACTGATCTCCTTTAGGATGGACTGGTTGGATCTCCTTGCAGTCCAAGGGACTCTCAAGAGTCTTCTCCAACACCACAGTTCAAAAGTATCAATTCCTACTTGATAAAAGAGGAAGACACTCAGCTTTCTTTATAGTCCAACTCTCACATCCATACATGACCACTGGAAAAACCATAGCCTTGAGTAGACGGACCTTTGTTTGTAAAGTAATGTCTCTGCTTTTGAATATGCTGTCTAGGTTGGTCATAACTTTCCTTCCAAGGAGTAAGGGTCTTTAATTTCATGGCTGCAGTCACCATCTGCAGTGATTTTGGAGCCCCCCAAATAAAGTCTGACACTGTTTCCACTGTTTCCCCATCTATTTGCCATGAAGTGACAGGACCGGATGCCATGATTTTAGTTTTCTGAATGTTGAGCTTTAAGCCAATTTTTTCACTCTCCTCTTTCACTTTCATCAAGAGGCTCTTTAGTTCTTCTTCACTTTCTGCCATAAGGAAGGTGTAATCTGCATATCTGAGGTTATTGATATTTCTCCCAGCAATCTTGATTCCAGCTTGTGCTTCTTCCAGCCCAGCATTGCTCATGACGTGCTCTGCATATAAGTTAAATAAGCAGGGTGACAATATACAGCCTTGACATACTCCTTTTCCTATTTGCAACCAGTCTGTTGTTCCATGTCCAGTTCTAACTGTTGCTTCCTGACCTGCACACAGGTTACTTAAGAGGCAGGTCAGGTGGTCTGGTATTCCCATCACTTTCAGAATTTTCCACAGTTTATTGTGACCCACACAGTCAAAGGCTTTGGCATAGTCAATAAAGCAGAAATAGATGTTTTTCTGGAACTCTCTTGCGTTTTCGATGATCCAGCGGATATTGGCAATTTGATCTCTGGTTCCTCTGCCTTTTCTAAAACCAGCTTTAACATCTGGAAGTTCATGGTTCACATATTGCTGAAGCCTGGCTTGGAGAATTTTGAGCATTATTTTACTAGCATGTGAGATGAGTGCAACTGTGCGGGAGTTTGAGCATTCTTTGGCATTGCCTTTCTTTGGGATTGGAATGAAAACTGACCTTTTCCAGTCCTGTGGCCACTGCTGAGTTTTCCAAATTTGCTGGCATATTGAGTGCAGCACTTTAACAGCATTAGCTTTCAGGATTTGAAATAGCTTAACTGGAATTCCATCACCTCCACTAGATTTGTAGTGATGCTTCCTAAGGCCCACTTGACTTCACATTCCAGGATGTCTGGCTCTAGGTGAGTGATCACACCATCATGATTATCTGGGTCATAACGATCTGTTTTGTATAGTTCTTCTGTGTATTCTTGCCACCTCTTCTTAATATCTTCTGTTTCTATTAGGTCCATTCCATTTCTGTCCTTTATTGTGCTCCTCTTTGCGTGAAATGTTCCCTT
>NW_011494635.1:5790054-5792603 GCF_000754665.1 Bison bison bison | reverse complement strand
AATGGGTATATCTTTCCTTTTCTCCTTTGCTTTTCACTTCTCTTCTTTTCACAGCTATTTGTAAGGTCTCCTCAGACAGCCATTTTGCTTCTTTGCATTCCTTTTTCTTGAAGATGGTCTTGATCCCTGTCTCCTGTACAATGCCAGGAACTTGCATCCATAGTTCCTCAGGCACTCTATCTATCAGATCTAGTCCCTTAAATCTATTTCTCACTTCCACTGTATAGTCATAAGGTATTTGATTTAGGTCATACCTGAATGGTCTAGTGGTTTTCCCTACTTTCTTCAATTTCAGTCTGAATTTGGCAATAAGGAGTTCATGATCTGAGCCACAGTCAGCTCCCAGTCTTGTTTTTACTGACTATATAGAGCTTCTCCATCTTTGGCTGCAAAGAATATAATCAATCTGATTTCGGTGTTGACCATGTGTAGAGTCTTCTCTTGTGTTGTTGGAAGAGGGTGTTTGCTATGACCACTGCATTCTCTTGGCAAAACTTGCCAGGAGAACTTGCCCTGATTCACTCTGTACTCCAAGGCCAAATTTGCCTGTCATTCAGGTGTTTCTTGAGTTCTTACTTTTGCATTTCAGTCCCTTATAATGAAAAGGATATTTTTGGGGGGTGTTAGTTCTAAAAGGTCTTGTAGGTCTTCATAGAACCGTTCAACTTCAGCTTCTTCAGTGTTACTGGTCGGGGCATAGACTTGGATTACTGTGATATTGAATGATTTGCCTTGGAAATGAATAGAGATCATTCTGTCTACACCACAATTTAAAAAAGTCTTTTGTCTTGAAGATGTACATATTGAAAGAGTGTGCATACTTTTTAATCAATGTAAGAAAAAGGGCTTCCCTAGTGGCTCAAATGGTAAAGAATCTGCCTACGATGCAGGAGATCCAGGCTCAATCCCTGGTTTGGAAAGACCCCCTGGAGAAGGGATAGGCTACCCATTTCAGTATTCTTGCCTAGAGAATCCTGCAGACAGAGGAGCCTGGCGGGCTACACTCCATGGGGTCATAAAGAGTTGGAGACACTAAGGGAAAAGAACATTTCTGTGCAGATGTCCAGGATGGAATAGAATGGTTCTTAACATTCCTTATGCCCTGAGGAAGGCTCCTTGCTTCCTGAGAGGACACTTCAGTCTGTAAGTATTTTTAGTGCAGATGAAAGAGTGTAACAAAATGCAAATTATTTATGTTCTGAAAATAGAAGTATAAATAATGTATCAAGTATATAAAGCAAAATTGTACATAATGTACTTCTCTAATCTACTTGGAATTCAAGGCATTGCTAACAGCAGAAATGATGTACGGTATAAAAAAACAGCATCAAAAGGATGAATGACACTGTGAGGGGGCATGGGGAAGGCTTTGTGGATGTCACCGCCTCATTTTTGCTGACTACTTTCTTGGAAATTTAGAGCCATGGCTAAGCATTTTGTCCAGTTCCTCAACCATTTCATCTCCCTCAGAGAAGAAAGTGTCCCACAGGAAAAGCAAGAGAGACCAAGTTCTGTGCATAGTGCAACAGCTCATCATTTTAACCAGAGGAAGATTCCCCACTATGCTCCAGGGCCCTCTTTTAAAAGTTATGAAACCATAGCTATAATTCCCTATGCTGTACAATATAGCTCGTATCTTACTTTATATGCAGTAGTTTGTATCTGTTAATCCCCTATTCTTGTCTTTCCCCTCCGCCTTCCCTCTCCCCACTGATAACCACTAGTTTGTTTTCTATATCTGTGAGTCTATTTTTGTTTTGCTATATATTTGTTTGCATTATTCTTCAGATTCCACATATCAGATCAGATCAGTCGCTCATTCATGTCCGACTTTGTGTGACCCCATGAATCCCAGCACGCCAGGCCTTCCTGTCCATCACCAACTCCTGGAGTTCACTCAGACTCACGTCCATCGAGTCAGCAATGCCATCCAGCCATCTCATCCTCTGTCGTCCTCTTCTCCTCCTGCCCCCAGTCCCTCCCAGCATCAGAGTCTTTTCCAATGAGTCAACTCTTCGCATGAGGTGGCCAAAGTACTGGAGTTTCAGCTTTAGCATCATTCCTTCCAAAGAAATTCCAGGCCTGATCTCCTTCAGAATGGACTGGTTGGATCTCCTTGCAGTCCAAGCGACTCTCAAGAGTCTTCTCCAACACCGCAGTTCAAAAGCATCAATTTTTTGGTGCTCAGCCTTCTTCACAGTCCAACTCTCACATCCATACATGACCACTGGAAAAACCATAGCCTTGACTAGACGAACCTCTGTTGACAAAGTACCGTCTCTGATTTTTATGCTGTCTAGGTTGGTCATAACTTTCCTTCCAAGGAGTAAGCGTCTTTTAATTTCATGGCTGCAATCACCATCTGCAGTGATTTTGGAGCCCAGAAAAATAAACTCTGGCACTGTTTCCACTGTTTCCCCATCTATTTCCCATGAAGTGATGGGACCAGATGCCATGATCTTTGTTTTATGAATGTTGAGTTTTAAGCCAACTTTTTCACTCTCCACTTCCACTTTCATCAAGAGGCTTTTGAGTTCCTCTTCACTTTC
>NW_011494635.1:5755942-5789276 GCF_000754665.1 Bison bison bison | reverse complement strand
CACATTCCAGGATGTCTGGCTCTAGGTCAGTGATCACACCATCGTGATTATCTGGGTTGTGAAGATCTATTTTGTACAGTTCTTCTGTGTATTCTTGCCATCTCTTCTTAATATCCTCTGCTTCTGTTAGGTCCATACCATTTCTGTCCTTTATTGAGCTCATCTTTGCATGAAATATTCCTTTGGTATCTCTGATTTTCTTGAAGAGATCCCTAGTCTTTCCCATTCTGTTGTTTTCCTCTATTTCTTTGCATTGATTGCTGAAGAAGGCTTTCTTATCTCTTCTTGCTATTCTTTGGAACTCTGCATTCAGATGTTTATATCTTTCCTTTTCTCCTTTGCTTTTTGCTTCTCTTCTTTTCCAGCTATTTGTAAGGCCTCCCCAGACAGCCATTTTGCTTTTTTGCATTTCTTTTCCATGGGAATGGTCTCCTGTACAATGTCACGAACCTCATTCCATAGTTCATCAGGCACTCTATCAGATCTAGGCCCTTACATCTATTTCTCATTTTCACTGTATAATCATAAGGGATTTGATTTAGGTCATACCTGGATGGTCTAGTGGTTTTCCCTACTTTCTTCAATTTAAGTCTGAATTTGGCAATAAGGAGTTCATGGTCTGAGCCACAGTCAGCTCCTGGTCTGTTTTTGCTGACTGTATAGAGCTTCTCCATCTTTGGCTGCAAAGAATATAGTCAATCTGATTTCGATGTTGACCATCTGGTGATGTTCATGTATAGAGTCTTCTCTTGTGTTGTTGGAAGAGGGTGTTTGTTATGACCAGTGCATTTTCTTGGCAAAACTCTATCAGTCTTTGCCCTGCTTCATTCCATATTCCAAGGCCAAATTTGCCTGTTACTCCAGGTGTTTCTTGACTTCCTACTTTTGCATTCCAGTCCCCTATAATGAAAAGGACATCTTTTTTGGGTGTTGGTTCTAAAAGGTCTTGTAGGTCTTCATAGAATCATTCAACTTCAGCTTCTTCAGCGTTACTGGTTGGGGCATAGACTTGGATTACTGTGATATTTAATGGTTTGCCTTGGAAACGAACAGAGAGGAGCCACCCCACGTCCGAGGTCAGGGGCAGAAGCCGGGAGATTCCACATATATGTGATACCATAAAGTATTTCTCTTTCTTTGTGTGACATATTTCATTAAGCGTAATATTCTCTAGGTCATCCATGTTGCTGCAATTGGTAGAATTTCATTCTTCTTATAGCTGAGTATGATTCCATTGTACATATATATCACAGGTTTGCAGGGATGATCTAAGTGTTGGTAGAGGCTGGAGGAGAGGGCTCTGGAGATTACAGGGAGCAGGAAATGCCTGTGGGTCCCAGGGCTGGAACAAGCTGTCATCATCCCCACACCACCCTCCAGGCTTCAGCAGGTTTCACTCTTCTTGTTGCGCTGGTCATGAATAGAATTACAGGTGTGCAGTGTGTAACTGACTAAGTGGGATCATGTCCCAACAATTTGGCCACAGGAACAGCAGGACCCTGGATCAATGGGCCATTTGGGAGCCGCCCATTAAGGAAGGCTGTGTTTAAACAAAACAGGGTGTGGAATGCACTCACCTTACAATTTTATGAAAACATAATCACTTCCTAAAATGTGTTCTACTGACATCATTTCACGACAGAGCCTTGATGTCATGCTATCTGAGTTCATATCCTGGCTGTGCTGTGAGCCGCTGAGCATAAATTTCTTATTTATAAGATACTGACGAAACTTCTACTGCTCTCCTGTTAAGTGAGATGAAAGAGGCAAGAGTCACTTCTCGAAGTGCCCGGCACAAAGTAGGTCCTTAAGAACAGTCTAAAACCTCTTTTCTTAAGTTACAAATACTGGTCTAATTCACTGAATACATGTAACAATCGAACTGTATTTAAAATAACGTCGAATTGTGTGTGCTGTGATCTTGAGGGTTACGCTTCATCTACGTTCTGCACACAGGCCTGTTATAAACAGCAGAAACATCCTCTTGAGAGCAGCAGGCATGGTTGCTGGGATCAGGACTAGGCAGAGCTCCAGCCCCATCACTTACTTTGGTGAGTTACTTCCTCAGTAAGTTAGCTAACCTCCACATAACAGTTTCTCTCATCTGTAGCCTCCTAGGGTTTATGTGGATATCAGCATTTTATAAGACCATGGGTTTAAAGTCTTCAGTCCAGCATCCAATCCTTGCCAAGTGATACACATTTGAGGCTTTGAACATCACAACCGTGAACACACTCTGTATGTAATCTACATGGCGATACTGATGAACATCTAAAAGGAAAATGTGTTGGGACAATCAGCAAGACTATTGGTTGGTCCTAGTGCAAGACTATTTTTTAATTACAGCATTTTAAAAATAGCTGCTACGATTATTCTGGAGCTGACAGTGATCAGAAGCTGAAGACATGCTGTGAAGTGCCATGCTAATCAGGGGAGTGCCCAATCCAGGGAGAGAACACACCAGGCTAACAACCAGCCTGAATCAGGATGCCCCAGGAGAAAGCCTTACTTTGTGAGATGACTGCTGCTGTTATTTGCAGGAGTTTAGAACAGGAATGAAATCCACTTCCACTTGCTAGTGAATGAACTAAGGTATTTGCTGGGGAAGATACAGAATTTCCAGACCACTTGCCTCCTGGGAGAATCTGCTCTTTGTGACCAGTAACTGCTACTTCTGTTTATTCTACTTCCCAATAGAAAAGGAAACCATCCGATCTGTGTCCAGACGTGTATACAGCAGCCCCCTCGGCCCAGTACCCCATGAGTCCTAGTTATTATATTGACTAGACGGGATATTACAGTAGTATTTTTTTCAGTGTTCCACAATAATAATTTTTTGCCTAAGTTAGAATTCTTTTTTTTCCACTTACTCATGCCTTCACCCTCTTATTTATGGGCCATATTTTCTTTGATTGTTTCTGTCAGATACCTCTAATCCATCATCCACACTACCACCTGAGGAAGCACCAAGATCATACTATCATTTCTCCATGATTTTCCACATCAAATGCGAAATACTCTGCCTGTTTCCTCAGTCTGCCTCCCCCTGAGAGACAGCACTGGGGTGCGTAATCACCCATAAAACTACAGACCAGGGCGCTGCTCACCATTCTTCATGATTGTGTCTCCTTGACTTTACCAATGTCATTTCTTAATCACATTTCAAATGCCTTATCTTTTATAAGTCCTCTTCTCCAGTCCTACAATTTGAACTTTGCTCTTTATCATCAACATTGTTTAAGATCACACTATATTTTGTTTTTAATAAGTGGGTCCAGAATGATGTTGCAAGAGTTCCTTCATAGCTCTGAATTTATTCAGTGCTCAAGACAAGATATGAAATAGGTAGGACAAATACTTCAACCCACACAGGCCGGTGTAGGATGATGGTGGGGTGGGGAGGGAACATATATAATGCAAGTAAAAAGCACTAAACATGGTACTTTTGATTCTAGATATTTCATGAAAGTAGTTGAAAGAAGGTAGAATGGACTAGATAGAAAAACTTCCAAGTACACGAAGTATTTAACTGTGCATTTTTGCCATTTATAAATAGACTTTTACCTTGATGCTTCATAGCAACTCAAGTATTTTATATTCATTGGTTCATTTATTTATTAAAAAACTAAACACTGAATACCTGCCACAGCATTTTCACAGCTTTTCACTAAAATTCAAAGAACTCAAACTGGGGCTCTGTAGTAACCTAGAATGGTGGGAATGGGCAGAAGGTGGGAGGGAGGTTCGAGAGGGAGGGAATATATGTACATCTATGGTTAATTCATGTTGATGTATGACAAAAATCAAACCAATCATCAATCAATTAAGAATAATAAATAATTTTTAAAAAGCAACAGTGAATAAAATCTTGACAGAGGCACGAGACTCTGTTGGTATCCCCATATGCTCCATTGGCCTGCTCTCAGAGAAAGGAAGACAAGCCAGCTGCATTTAAGAAGGTCCCTGATGAAGCAGGACAAAATGTTAATTTTTTTCATCTTTATTCTTGAGCATGTTTTTTCATTATATTGGAATGCTCTGAAACATTAACTGACTTTGGTCATTGCGTATAAAACCAACCAATGAAATCAATAGTAATCATTTGTCTAGATAGATTATTGAAAGGGTAATCTGATACACCTGATTGCACCCTAGAATTGGTCATTTTTTGTATGCTTTGTTACCTATTCTTCCACAAAGACAAGCTATTCGCTTCACCTTCATCATATGGTAAAGTTAGGATTTTCCAAATAGACAGTCATAAAATGAGTTAACTGCTGAAATACCTTATTAGGTAATAGATGTAAAATTAATAGACCCTTTAATGCCCATTACTCAATAAAAGTTTTTGAAATATTTTTAAACTATAAAATTAACATGTAGTTACAGTAAAACATTTAGAAAATGTAGCATTTTAAATGACATTGACTATGAAATATGGTTTATTCAATTGATGTTTTCTATCTAAAGTACTGATGGATAAATTATAAAAATAGAAACTGGGATAGTCACTGAACCGAGGCAGAATGTGGTCAATCCTATGCCATATAAAACATGTGAATTTAGTCTGCTTATCCATTCATTCATCAATGTATACTCTACTGGGCTATGCCTGTACAATAAAAATCTGTACATATACACAATGGAGTATTACTCAGCCATTAAAAAGAATACATTTGAATCAGTTCTAATGAGGTGGATGAAACTGGAGCCTATTATACAGAGTGAAGTAAGCCAGAAAGAAAAACACCAATACAGTATACTAACGCATATATATGGAATTTAGAAAGATGTTAACGATAACCTTGTATGCGAGACAGCAAAAGAGACACAGATGTATAGAACAGTCTTTTGGACTCTGTGGGAGAGGGAGAGGGGGATGATTTGGGAGAATGGCATTAAAACATGTATAATATCGTATAAGAAACGAATCACCAGTCCAGGTTCGATGCAGGATACAGGAAGCTTGGGGCTGGTGCACTGGGATGACCCAGAGGGATGGTATGGGGAGGGAGGTGGGAGGGGGGTTCAGGATTGAGTACACATGTACACCCGTGGCAGATTCATGTTGATATATGACAAAACCAATACAATATTGTAAAGTTAAAAAAATTAAAAATAATAATAATAAATAAAAATTTTGTATTTATATGGATCTACACAACCCTGACAAGTTACTCACTTCTTTGAGCCTAACATTTTTCCTCTATAAAAGTGAAGACAGTAATTATATTCTTTAAAGTATTTGTGTGTGTGTTGACTAAAAAACTGAGAGGTAAATTCTGTGCCTGATTCAAAACAAGTTCAGTAAATACTAACTTCTCTTTAGCTGCGCTAGCGCTGACAAGTTAACAGGAAGTGACTGTATGTACATGCATTGACCATGACTATCATGAAGTCTAAAGCGTACTTTCGTTCAGTTACTTTATATCTACTGATCAGAGGGTTAGAGCCAGTGTAGCCTGGAGCTATGTAGCTTTTGTAGTATGTGTAGAGTGTGAGTGTGTGTGTGTGTGTGTGTGTGTGTGTGCAGCAGGTATATCAACCCAAATCTACATGAACACAGTCAACCAATTCCCTATGTTTTTATTAAAACAACCAGGCAATTGTGCATCTTCTTTCATGCTGCTGTTCAGTAATGTGTTTACTCATTTCTTCCCAAGATTATAGCTCTGCACCACCGTGCTGATGGGAAACTGCCCTTCTCCTGTGTTTTTACTGGAAAGCAAGTGTAGTAGACAGAGCCAAAACTCCACTGGGGGCTACAGAGGTTTTGAGAGCAAAAGTAGATTTTCACAGCTTCTGAGTACTGGACAGACTTTGTTAAACATCTTTTTATGTGTAATGACTGAAAATTTTCAATGGGAATAATTTTCCAGTTGAGAGAATGAAAACAAAAACAATCATAATGAGAAACATTAAAAATCATTTTGAGCCTGAAGATGTTGTTAGCTGGTCGTCTTATCACTTGGGTGTTTGGCAGTGGGTAGTTCGCTGGGGGAGACTTTAATTTCTGCAGGTTGCTCAGCTTCTTTGTGCCTCATTGAGGGATATTAACACCTGTCTCTTGAGATCTGTTGTTACTTCTCCTGTGCTTTGGGAATAAAAATACTTCCATTGGCAGTTATCGCACTGAAATCTGCAGATTCCTCTCTTTCCTGAGAGTTCCGCTGCAACAGCAAGTCTCAGAGAACTGTCCTTAACAGTGAGGAGACTTTGTTATGGCACAGATAACCTCTCTGGTAACAGAATGTTCAAGCAGCCAAGGGATGGAGATCTGAGCACAGAAGCATCCCCAGGGCAGCTATGGGGAGGAGCTCGGCCACCTCTGTGCCACGAAGACTGTCCTTGGGCTGTCAATGTCCAGACCTGCAGCCAGTGAGCAACAAGTATGCAGGATGGTGGGTCTGGAAGGGGAAAAGTGCCTGTGACAAGACTGGTTCCTGGGTCACTTGTGGAGACAGACTCGAGCAGGTTCCAGTGGCCGATTCTTATGCATGCTGCTCCTGCTTGGGCCCACAGAGGTGAGTCTGTGGAGTCATGCTCAGCTGAGGTCCAGCTACAGAACACCATCGCTGTCCCATCTCCCTTAGCTTGTGAGTCGTGGGCCTGGGTGTTCAGCAAAGCCCACATCAGAGAGTCCTAGTGCATCAGGGGTCTCTACGTCTGCCCCAGCTGGCCTGAAGGACAGGAGGGGTGGTGGAGAGGAGCAGACGAGAGGTTTGTCCAGCAGGAGCTTCAAACTGGGTGGTTGGTTCAAGGCTTTAAAAAGGAGAGCATCAAAATAATAACAGGGGTAGGGTGACACTTTGGGGCCTTTTAAAATAAATTACTCTGAGAATGCTGTCTTTTAGTTTGTCTTGGCCACTGACACTAGGGTCAGAAGTAAACAGAAATGGAGAGCGACACCTTCTTGCTGTGAATGCAGAAATTCCAAACAGGACTTAGGTGGGAAAACTCCCTACCCGGAGAGATGAGTTTCTCACCCTTGATGAGTCCGTTAAGTTGCAGCCTGGAAGCCATTAGCAGACTTTTTGGACCGCTTGCTGCTGGGTGACTGGGATTTCGTATTCAAGTCCTAGAGGACTGATAACTGATCAGCAAAAGCAGCTGCTCTTTGGGAAGCGGATTATTAGACATCTGTGTACAAAGGGGGCACATTTACCTTGACATTCCCTTTTGTCCACTGACAATAAATTCTACAAATCAGTTATCCTGTTCAAGATTCCACATTTATGTCTAGAAGGGAGTGAAGTGTAAGTCATTCAGTTATGTCCAAATCTTTGTGACCCCATGGACTGTAGCCTGCCAGGTTCCTCTGTCCATGGGATTCTCCAAGCAAAAATACAGGAAAGAGGTGCATTCCTTTCTCCAGGGGATCTTCCCAATCCAGGGATTGAACCCATGTCTCCTGCATTGCAGGTAGATTTTTTTTTTTTTTAACCATCTGAGCCACCAGGGAAGCCCTATGTTCAGAAGGGGAAGAGCTAAATTCCAAACTGTTAGCAGGAAGACCATGATTAAAAATAAACTTATGTGGTGGGAAAATAAAGAACCAGATAAAAACTAAAAAGGGGAACAGAGAAGGATGAGTGTTTATCTGCCTGTTGGTCTTAGGAAATTCTTCAAGAGAAAGAGAATAATGTAAATTTTTGTTTTCTCCCTCTTATAACCTAAGTTTCTTTTCTATTGGAAAAAAAAAAAAAACACCAGCAAGTAGAAAGCTCAGAATAGCTGATTCTTTTAATATATATTTGTTCACAAAAGAATTTCCCCTTTTATAAAGTCAACAAATTCATTAGTTGTCCTGAACCTTATATATTTCCCCAGTCCATTAAAACCATGAACATGAACTTGATAAAAAATAAAAAGTCCTTGAGCAGAGCCCCATTACAGACCTCCCCTCCCTGCTTTGTTTTGTTTTAATTGTCAACCCAGTGAACTTTATTTGGCTTAAATTTTGACTGGAACAGAATTATATTTCTAGGAGTTAACAGTCCTCAGATACCACTGGAGAATTCATTTTGCTGTTAAGTTTGGATAATAATGGATTTATGTAGTTAGAAAAAAAGAAAGTAACTGGCTAATCTGAGAGGTAAGACTTCCAGGCGATGTTTAATGTGAAATTGGTTCCAGATACAAAGTGCAGCTCCCTGGAGGCCGTGATGGGTGGAGACGCGTAGAGAGGCTTCATGTTATTAACATGTTCTTGGCGCCTGTCATGAAAGTGTAGCTTCACCCCATGACTGGCTAACGTTTATGCTTAGAATAGTAAATCACCCCTCCCAAGTTGAACTTGGCAGAAATTCTAGTAAAAAGTTAGGTCAGAGAGCCCTGCTCAGGAACACAAACAGAGATACACATAGCTCCCTTCTGCAAGGATACACAACGCCCTGCCAGCCGCTGACAGCATTCTTCACCCGTGTACATCCTCTCACCAACGTGTCCGGAAGATCAATGCGCAAGCTCCATCGGAGGGTACAGGGTGAAGGGTCAGTGTCTGCTGTCTGGATCATTAACATCTTCTGATGTCCCTAGCAGACATGACTGCGCCCTTTGAAGGATGCGCCAACATAGTCAAGGCGGAGAACAGAGACTTTCTTCTCTCAAGAACCGCTGACCAGTTTGACAAGAAATCAGTTGAGTTACAAAACCTAGTAATGGCATGAACGAAAGCTGTTGACTAACTATGCAGAGAGGATAAAACAACAACAAAAATATACAACCCAAAAGATTATTAGAGTCAATTCTCTATGTGAAGACAGCAGGGAAGAGAGCTCTGAACTGTAACTTTAATATCCTGTTAAGGCTAACCAAGGAGGGTCAGTGGGTGCACAGAGCTGGGAGGGGAGGCCTCTGAGGAGGAAGAGAGCCAGGAGGTTAATGACGGGCACGAGGAAAACCAAGGAAGAAAGAAGAGAGGGGGAGAGGGCTACCTGGCACAGACATTGGCACCCCACCCAACCCAGGCTGCCACAGGCACCCTCCAGAACCTCTGAGTCATGACCACCATAAGAGGAGCCTGAGAACAGACCAGGGTGAGCCTGCCTGCATCCTGCATATATTAAACAGAACAAAATAAAAACTTAACCAACCAAATCGCACTGCGCCTGGAGAGCCTCAGACTAGGGAATGCCAGGGGCTCCTCTTGATGGTCCCGAGCTCTCCCAGGGTTAGGACAAGGGGCTGTGGAGAGAGCAGCCTTAAATGACACACCGTGGCTCTCAGATAATCACACTCTTTCAGTATGCTTTCATTTTTTAGATATATTAAGATAGCTACTTATTATGGTTTATTTTTCAGTCTCAAATCATGGAGGGTATTAACATAATTTTTCCAGTGAAAACCTTTTTTTCCATGGTTTTCCACTGTATTTGCTAAATCTCTTTCAACATCTTTTAACAGTTTTCTGGTCATTCTCAATGGGATTCACTTGCCAGTTCTCATCTCACATGTGATTTTGACCCCAGTCTGTTGCCATCTTGCCTACCTTCCCCTAACAGATGGGAGGCGTGAGGTCAGGGGTCTGGGGCGAGGGGCTTGTACTCTGCTAATCACTCTTCCAACCACTTTGACATCAGGGAATGCAGGTGGTGTTGGGGGGTGGCGATGTGTGACTCTGCCCCTGCTTTCACACAGAGCACTGCATACTGGGGGCCTCAAAGGCAGCACTGATCACCTCACGGGTCTGCAGCCAGCAGGCAGGTCAGAGGGTCAGCAGGCTGGTCTCCTCCGAGGCTGCCCTCCTTGACTTGGAGATGGCTGCCTTCTCCTGGGTCCTCACGTGGTCTCCCCTCTGTGTACATCCATATACATCTTTCACCACCACATCACATTGAGGTTCACCCCAATGGCCTCACTTTAATTTTATTATCTCTCTGAAGACTTGTAGGGGAGGACTTTCTCTCTACCCCCTTAGGTTCCCCTACTGGGTCCACAAAGTATACTGACGACAGGAGAAAAGACTCACAAATGTACACAGTATATCATGTGCATAGGTATCTGGGGAAAAACAAGTAAATACCCCTAAGTGTGGTGAGATTTGAGAGTTTGTACACAGTCTCAGGATGGGGAAGGGATGGGGGCTGCAGGCCCCTCTGAGGAGAGCACAGGGTCTCCAGGGAGGGTGAGGGACCCTTAGAGGATGGGTGGAGGGTGGCAACTGGTGACAGGGTCTGGCTGGGGGTGGGGCCCCCTTCTAAGGCCCTCCTGTGACAAGAGTCATTCCTCATGGTGGTGAAGCTCCCAAAAGGGGACCTGTGACCCCCAGTTCCTATGGAGGCTCCCTGTTCTGGCAGATGAGAGAATTCAGGGGAAGCCCCCCTCAATCTGTGCCCTTCAGGTGCCTCCAGCTCAAGACAGTCAGTACACATTTTGGGTAGGAGTCCCAGATACCTTCAGCCCCTATCTCCAAATAGGGACATTGTGAGGCCCTGGGGGTTAGGAATTCAACATGAATTTTAGGGGGTCACTAACTATTCAGCCCATAGGAGGGATCATGAGCTATGTGCCCCCTAAGCTCCGATTCCTTTTTTATACCATTTTTAACTGTAGTAAGAGCACTTCATGAGATCCAGGCTCTTGAGAGATTTTAAGCACACAATCCCGTATTGTAGAGTCTAGAGACCATCCTCTCCTACAGATCTCTGCATTCTCTTCATCTTGTTTGACTAAAGTTTTATGCCTGCTGATTAATACTTCTCCCTTTCCTCTCCCCAGCCCCTGCTCACCACTACTGCAGTCTTCGATTTAACTATTCTATATGCCTCCTAGGAGCGGAAGGAAACATGCAGTGCATGTCCTCCTGTTTCGCTGAGCATAGTGTCCTCATGCTGACCACAGAGAGAAAGGCTTCCCATGAGAGCACCCCAATCCTGCTGTCTGCTGGCCCCCACCATGGGCCCACCCCCAAAGTTCTGTAGCCCTGCTCCCCTCTCTAGCACACTGATCACAGTTGGAGTCTGTGATTCTTACAGACACTGAGGTTGGTATGTTTTCCCTACTGCAATAGTCTTTTCTAATAAAGTCTCTCCACACTGAAGTCTGGATTTATTTTTATTTGACAATGTCACACACACATACTTTTAATTGTAAGCAGGAGCGTATTTAACATGTGTTTATTAAGCAATTGTATCCTGTGCTATGTGAGAGAAAGTATGATAAAATGTTGTCTCAAGTAATTTACAAAATATACCCCTGGGATTTGTTTAAATAATCGTACAAAAAGTATATGATTATGAGAAAATAAATAACAGAGCACTGCAGGAGGTCAGGAGAGCACTGTTGGGGAGTTTATGCAAGGCTGCCCCTCACCCTACTCCTTCTCTCCGTCCCCCTCTGATGTTGGCATTTTCCTTTTTTTGTCTTGTAGCTATTGCTATTAGTGGTTTGTTGTCTGCCTGTTTGTTTTGTGCCACACCAGAGCTGCAGTAAATTCCTCCCTCCATTTTCCCCAAGATGGGAGGGTCTATCTCTTGAAGGTGTGTATGGATCCAGACGGGAAGTTCAGCACTGTGATTCTAGCACCAGTTGGCAAGCTTTGTTAAAATTGCCATCTCCCATACCAATTAAACCGGAAATGATGGGGGCCGTATGCTGTACAAGCTGCCCAGGCTGCCATGGAGAGCAGCCAGGGTGAGAAGTACTGGTGTGTGTCCAGGGGGTGATCTGCAGATGCCCGCTCAGGGAAGCAAAGCACCCAGTCTCTCACCGCCTTCCTCTTCTGGCTTCACAGCAGTTGTGACTGCACTGCGGGATCACAGGAGTCATGAGCTGTGATTGCCGGCGGGCTCCCTGCTCCAAGGACCCAGAAGACTCTGAAGTCCACCATGAATTTCTGCAGCTAGGCAGAAGGGTCCTCGAGGGAAATCAAGGCCAAGATTTGCCCCAAACAACTTCTCTCCATCTGCCTTCTTGCTGAGCGTGTGGCGGGAAGACCACCGCCCCCACGTCCATGGTCTCAGCTCGGTTTCAGAGCTGCTTTTCCTAATAAATAAACACTCAGTGTCTCCATGAGAGTTACAAATGATGGTTTATTTTCAGCCACTTATTATTAATACATCTTTAAAAGTTTTTCAGAGGGAGCATGAAAAACATGTTAAGTGTTTGATAACCTAGAAAACAGGGAAAGATGAGTTCATTGTCCACCCAAGTTCTCCCACAGACACCTGGTCTCTGCAGAACAGTTGAATTCGAACATCCACTAACAACTGAAGAAAAAGTGCGGCCTCTATCTCCTAACGTCTAGTTGTATCAAAACATAACCGTGTCTGGTGTGTCTAACAGACAGAAAGGGCATGGGGATGTGCAGCCTCAGGATCGGACATGCTCTGATCCTTCTTCATGAGTCTTTCTAGGAATACGCGATCCCACACACTGGTTTTGCTGTATTTTCATGCCACAATAATTCTAAATAATAACATGTCAGAACTACTAGGTAAGAGGAGGATCTATCACTCTGTGTTCTTAGGGAAAGGTAATTTTTTTTTAATCATTCGATAGGAAAAACAATCCCATGAGCAAATCTGCCAATCAAGCTGATGCTTGTGTTTGTGTATTTTAGGGAGTGGAGTCTGATGACCAGGTGACTCTTCAGCAATAATTTAACGATATTCATAATAGCAAACCAGCAGCTAAAACTAGGTTATCAGAGTTTGGGAATAATTTACTAAGTTACTTTGGATTAGAAAGAAAAGTAATGACACAGATTAGAAAGCAAACAATAGGTAAGAGAACAAATTTCACCCGAGCCAGCTGTGATAATCTATGAACATGCTTATAGATAAGTCGTGTTTTATTAAAATTAATCTAACTTTAAAAATGGAAGTAACATTTTAATTACTAACAGACTGAATGAGTCATAGGAAGCATTCATCTTTGTCCCAAAGTTGGACAAGTTGCTTGGACTTCTCACTTGCAAGAGTGGCAATACTCATTATTTGGCGTGATTTTGAGACTCAAATGATGTACTGTGTGACACCAACACTACAGAGAGTGGAAAAAGAGGAGGCACATGTTGTGTGCTAAAATTCTCCCTTTGCTTTGAAAAAACAAATTGATTTGCTATCTAGAGAAGCTGGCCAGAGAAATAGCATAATTTCCCATTCTTCTCTTTAAGAATGTACTCATATATTTGTTTATTTTTTCCCATAATAATGCACAGGAAATACATTACATTTTCCAAGTGCTAGTGAGATTCTATTTAAGTTTGTCAACATACTAAATCACTGAAGGACAGAGGTCATCAAGAGGCTCCACTGCTCTCAGTTAAAGTCAACACTGGGTTACCAAGATAGCGCTTTTCACTAAACTCAGTGGCATTTTGCCCAATATCTTTTAAGCCATTTGATGACTTTTCACATGCCTAGTGGAAAAAATTTTATTTTTTCCTTTTTGGATGAGCTTTTTTCTCGTAATAAAAACTCCCTCTAAAACTGAAGGCAAATTTTAATTCGGAAATATATTCCAGCTTGAGAATGAATCAAAGTCACATTTTTTTCCGTGGAATAAAAGCTCTGTGTCATTACGCTTTGGTGTGTTTTCACAGATGTTATTCTCCTTTTGCCTGGACATGAGCTATCAAAATTGTATGTTGCAGTTATACACATAACTGTGTGTATAGGTTGAAGCTAGAAATCGGGGAGAATATTAAGGCCACTGAAATTTCCAGCTGCCTAAGTTTCTATTTTGAGTAATCTTGCCCACCCGAAAAGCAAATATTTAGAACGTGTCTAGGTTGAGTGACCCTTCCTGACCGGTGATGGAACTTCCAGGGAGAAATGAACACACTGTTTCTGCTCCCTGTGCCCCAAGGGCGGGGACTAGGCAGCCCTCTCTTTAAATAGTCACTAACCTTTGTGTCCCTTCCTGATGATTCACACACCTGACCTCAGCTTTGACACAGCTGACAAGTTCAATTCTTAGTAGTGCAAGCTTTTAAAAATAAATGTTCTTACTACTTGGATCTTTTCTGTATGAAAGTGTATGGCAGTAAGTATCCATTTCTCCCTATCTTATAAATGGAAACAAATGATCCTGTTGTCTTAAATACAAACAAACAAAGAAAACGAAGGGTATGTAACCCTGAATGCTCTAGTCCTAGCATTCGCCATCTTTGCTGAGCACGTAAGTCTACAGGAAGCATGGATGTATTTATTTTAGTGGAAAATGTCCCAAAGCATTTTTGGAACTTTTCTATCATTGGTTGGTTATGTGGCCCAAGGTAGAAACGGAAAAGAAAAAAATATTAATGAAGAGAACCTAAGACTGGGGTCTGATGATGCCAGCTACAGTGCAGAAGCAAAAGGATTTGGAGCCAGAACCAGAGTTACTACTGTCCCCGTCTTCTTGGGACTAAAGCTGTCCCAAACTAGGACTCTTGGTGCTGACAGCAGGAGCAGGTTCACCTTTTATTAGACTGGAAGCCTTTTGGCAAATCAGCTTCTTGGAGCCTTAGCTGGCTCACTGGTAAGGAGGATCATATAACTGCCAGTTCGATTTTGGAGATGACATGTGCAGAGAGAATGGTCTGGAACATCATGAGTGCATGTGCATTGTATACGTTCTCTCCATCAATCCTGTGACAATCCAGCTGCATAGGGAGCCCAGGCATTATCATCCCTTCTCTAGGAGAATGACTGGCCCAGAGAGGATGGGGGCTCCAGCTCCCACCACTATGGCTGGCTGAGCTGTTCCCTGAGCCCAGCCCTGGCCCTGCCCACACCAGCTGTGCCAAGTGCATCAGTACATAATCGTTACCTTCAGATACACACACAAAAGGCCCATCTTGCTCTTCTCATCTCCGCTCCCTCCTCCCCCAGAGCAGTGACATCAGAGCACTAAGCTTGGGACCTGGGATCAGAGAGCAGCTGCCTTGGGGGTCCTGTTGAAAGCCCTGCAGGTTCTGCCGGTTTCCAGGCCTGGACCGAGTCTGGGCAAATGCATCCTAGAGGAGAGGGCAGCCGACTGTTCCTGGGCCCCCCACACCCACTGACCCATCTCCCACCATCATCACTCCAACCACACTGCTGTTCCCATGATGGCACTTTACGCTGTGCAGAGTGTAGGATGCTCCATTGTGATTTCTTTCTGCATTTCAAGGAGCTAGACTTTCACTTCTTCAACTGTTCAAAAAATAATGGAGACCAACTCAACACTTCCCACCACATCTCTGTAACCAGTAGGCCTGGAAGCCTAGGCCCATGCCTGTTCTCCCCCCTCAGTCATCCTTGGTCATTTGCTGTTTTCCGTGAATTGCTACCTGGGTCTTTGTTCATCAGTTCCATCTTTAATAGATAGTGAGGTCTGGACACTTAGCCCTCGAGTCATCCTGTGGCCGAGGTCCACCCAGCTGTGCAGAACAACCTGTTACATGCTGTTGTTGTTGTTGTGTAGAATTCTGTTAAGAAGTCAAAGGCCCGAAATTCTCCTGGCATTTTTTTTCATGCAGCTAATTTGCCAGGGCTCTGGGCATTGTTGAGTGTGAGCCTCCCTCATAGTTGCTAGACTCTACTTGCCTTTCCAGCCACTGGCTAATTTTTAATCCACGCCCCTGTGCTGATGTAGATGTTCTTTTTGTTTTCCTTCCTGACACACGCAGGAAGTTTCCAGAGTCCAAAAGAGGGACAGTAAATGACTAACATTGCTTGTTTCAGTTTAGTTACTTTGTAAATATTTTTAAATACTCAGATTTTCTATGAACCACTAAATTTAGTGAGTTTATTTCCTTCACTTTCAAAAAAAAATGTTGGATAAATTTATATGACTCTTTAATATTTACATGAGAAAAAAATATTACCACCCATTTCCTTCTTTCTCCTGACTCTATGACTGCATGCCTTTCATCAGCTTTTTAGGACTCCTTGTATCCCCAGGTCATTACCACAGTATACTCACTTTTTAAAAGTTTGGTTCAGCCACTAGCGATAGAATGGGCTTCAAATATCTACTAGGTGTCTCCCATTGATTCTGAAAATTCTCCCAGGTTTATAAAAATTAATTGACTAGCTTTGCTGCTACAAGAGACAATGTCCATGAGAATGTTGGTATATCTTGGATTTGTATTTTAGGGGAAAATCACTTGTGTTTTATTGCCCACAAAACCAATATAATAAAAAAGCCAAGGGAAAATAAGCAAACCAACAAAAAATCATCACACTTTGTTCCAAAGCTCTTTAAAATAGATAATAATGACCCAGTTAACTATGCCACTGATTTGACTATTTTCATATTGAGAAAATGGAATTGTGGAAGCTAGCAGAAAAGGCACCTGTGGAACCAGTATAGTGTGTTAGATTGAATGATATCCATGAAATCACAAGCACTTTACTTTTAGGCAATTTTGTCGGGTACAAATAATTAATTATTACTATAAGCTAAATCTGTCTTACATACCAAAAAGTTGAAAGCATTGCAGAGTGAACATGCATATAACCTCACCCAGATTTTATCATTCATATCTGTCACCTCTGCTTTGTTCCCTATCTAACCATCTTACTCATTCCTCTGTCCATAAGTCAGTCCATTATAAGCACACTTTTAAGAAGCTGAATTGCGTAAATTCCTGCCCTTAACATTTCAGAAGCCATGGATTAGAATGGGTTTGGACAAGGGGAGTGTAAATAGTGGGGTCAGTGGATCTCGGTCCATTGATGATCCCAAGATTTGATGTGGATGGACACTCCTTGACGTGACAGGTACAAAGTGGAAAGAATAGCCTAACAGTTGGCTTCTCTTGTGTAGAAGACTGGAATTGCAAAGCCTGCTACACAAGCTATGAATCCAGCCTGTTCCAGGACAGGCACTGCTGACAAGAGTCTGTGTCTCAGTGAAGCCTGGGTATGTCCAAGGGCCCTCATGGGGCCAGCACTTCCAGGCACATGGAAATTTACTTGCCATCCATGGAAGAGTGGATGCCCACTCTCTACACACGAACTCCAAGGGCAGCTGTACTAGAGCCACACATGTTCAACACAGATAAAAATCCACCCAATTACTAATCAAACCTGAAATCACTAAGTATAGAGCCCTTGATACACTCAACACCACCACTCCTCCAGTATTTGCAGATATGAGTATAGCCCACTCCTTCTGTTTACAAACACACACACACACACACACACACACTAAGAAAAGTGAATTTTCGCATTACATTCCTATTGACTGTGGGAAGGCTCCTTCTGCCTGGGCTAGATGTGGGCAGTGATAAGGACAGTCTCAGAGAGAGGTTCTGACCTTACAGAAAAGAAGTGAGCCATAAAGTGAGATGTGATTTGTGGGAGCAGGTGTCTGGGTGGAGACACGAGCTGGGTTCACTGGATGACTGGGTGTGTGCAGTTGTTGAAGATGGATGGGGCAGGTGCAAAGCTTCCTGAGTCCAGGGTGGGATGGAGTGAATAAGGGGAGGAAGGAGAGTCACACATGAATGTCGAGCCAGGTCTGAACTTCGCTGCCACAAACACGATCTGGCTTTATCACTGGGACACAATGTGAAGGATCTCAATAAAACATCAGACTCTGACTCAAGAAACTCAAACTGGGGCTCTGTAACTACCTAGAGGGCTGGGAAGGTAAGTGGTGGAGGTAGGAGGGAGATTCAGGAGGGAGGGGACATATTTGTACCTATGACCCATTCATGTTGATGTATGGCAGAAACCAACCCAATATTGTAAAGCAATTATTCTTCAATTAAAAATAAATAATTAAAAAAAAACAGACTTCACCAAGCCTGATTCCAAATTTTTATGATTTCTTAATGAACTAATTTCACACTGTTAATGGTAGGACAGAGGTTATAGAATTACATGATAAAGACAGAAAACAGAGGGAATTTTAATACCCATTTTTAAAGAACTACTATGAAAATGAAAGCTAAATTTTTAAAAAGTCCTGACATAGGGGACACTTCATTCATCCAGAAGGACTTGGAAGGGGACTAGTTCATTCTCCAGCCACATCAGAAAGGAGGCATCGCCTAGGACGGACACAGAGCAACAGAGTTTGTGATAGTTTAATGCTTTGCATGAAGTAAAAATGTTGCTTTTGATTCATCTTAACTTTAATGAACTAAATCAATTTGCCCAGAGGCCTGCTGGCAATATGACACCCACCGTGGTGGTGTCTTGATTTTGTGTGTATAACTTGCCTTCTCGGGTTGTTGGTTTAGCTGGTTTTCCCTTCCTTCCCATTCTGAGACCGCCCCCTCCCCCGGCCCCAGATCAATAAGGAATATCGAATTTCCTAATAGGAGGCTGTACACAGAGGGCTGCTTTGTGAACTTCAGAAGTTCCGGCTGTCCTCAGCTGCATCCACACACAGCTGAGCTCCATCCTCATCCTGTCTGTGGTCCAGCTGAGGCATCGCATCTTGACTTGGAGCGCAGAGGCTGTGGCACCCTGCACGTGCCCCTTAAGAGTGGCCTCGGGACCAGCAGGAGAGCGCAGGCACGGGGTGTCTCCACGCTTGCTGTGAAGATGGTGTAGCAGCAACACGCAGAGGCACTCGTACTATCTGAACATCAGTGTCCTTGTGAGGTCATTGATGTTTCATGCTGCCTCGTTTCAGGAAGGTTATGAAGTTCTTTGCCACCACAGGACACATTTTTACATCTGAAAACCCACTCTGAGTGAACGTTTTTGATTTCATGTGCATTCTAGGACCCGCTAGCAAGGAGCAGCAGTTGCTGGCAAGGGCAGAGCCTCAAGCCCTGGGAGGATCAGCTGCTTCGCTCAGAGAGGGGTCCTGGCTTCACAGACTCTGCCCACCTCAGGGTCTGTAAGAGCGGTGCAGGGTCTACAGCCCCAGCGCCCTCTCCATTCATCGACTGGATGGAGTGGGGGCCAGCTGGTTCTTAGCCCTCAGTGTTGCCATAGGGGAAAGGGACGCAGTAAGAACAGGCTTCCCGACCCAGCCCAGAGCTGCACGGCTGACCCCGGGTTTCCTGCTGTTCTTCGTGGAGAGAAAGGGAATCCTGTTGACCTGCACCTCTCCTTGAGTCCAGGTTCATTTCATTTGGGAACGGGTGTGGGAGGAGGAGTTGGAACTGCTGCCAGGCTTGCATTTCAGCAAATCGCCCGGCGGCCCAGCCCAGAGCCTGGGAACAGGGGAGACACAGCTCCGCGCACCACTGACATGACTCACCGGGGAGCAACCCCCTCTTCGCTGGGCCTCACCGTTTCTTTGGAAAACATTCCCCAGGGCTCTTGCAAGAGGATGACTCACGTCAGGGGGTATTTTTAGGAATCAGTTAACTTGCATTTAGCCCGGAGAGGCAGGATCCAATCGGAGAGGAGCTGAGAGCCATTCCACATGAGCCATTCTGAATGCTGTAATTGGGCCGTGGTTTCTGGGTCTGCAGGTTGAGTCATCTTCTGGGGAAGCAGGAGAGAAAACAGAGCGAGACTGTTGCTACAACAGGGCGTCTGATAAGATGTGAAAGCAGCCAGTGCCAGGAAGAGCGTTCTATTTATCTTTATAGGATCTCACCTGCCTGTTCCAGGCACATCTTGGAACACTTGGTTAGGTTTTGCAGAGTCACTGCATGGCATTTCAGGGGCTACATTAGGATATCAGCCCTGGTCTCACAGGCAGAGGCTCATGAGACAAAATGCCCTTTCACACTAGGCCGACTCTGGGAGGTACTCGTATATTTATTTGCATCTTGTGTTTTAATCCCATGAAAGGAGAGAAAGGAGATATCTAACAGTGCCTCCAAAGGAGCTGTGGTGGCCGGAACTCTCTCCCCAGAAGGCTGGGAGCCTCCCTAATGCACACATACGTGTGTGTGTATGTGCACATGTGCAGGTCTGTGTGCATATTTTGTGAATGTGTGATTGTGCGCTTGTGTATGTTTTGTGTATATATGGCTGTATGTGTATGTATTCAACTCCGTGTATATGTGTGTGTATTGTTGTGTATGTCTGTGTGTGTGATTGTATGTATTGTGTGTAGGTGTGTGGGCACATGTTTTCCTGTGCATGTGTGGGTATATATATTTCATGTGTATATATTTATTGTGTCCGTGTGTGTATTTGATGTATATATGTGTGTTTGCATATACATGTATTTATCTGTGTGTGCCTGGGTGGTTGTGTGTATGTGTGTGGGCACATGTTTTCCTGTGTGTGGGGGGGTATATATATTTGATGTATACATATTTATTGTGTCCACGTGTGTGCATTTGATGTGTATATGTGTTTGTGTATACATGTATTTATCTGTGTGTGTCTGGGTGTTGGTTGTATGTATTGTGTGTTGGTGTGTGGGCACATGCTTCTCTGTATGTGTGTGTTTGGGTGTGCATGCTTGGTTACTACACAGCCAGTTCAGTTATGCACCTGCAGTTCTATCCAGAAGCCAGTGGGTGAGCCAGCAAGTGGCCTGTGGAGTTTTCAAGGCTGAGAAATAGAATCTTTGTTTCAGTTGCAGGACAAGGAAACTCTGCTCTCAAATGCCCAGAGAGGGATGGTTTGGTTTGGTGAAGCTAACTACAGTGGCAAGAATTTCTCACCTTCCAGTAGTGATCAAAAGCCAAACAAAACAAACAACAAAGCAGTGTCAAAAAAAACACAAAAAACCCTTTAAAAACTGTGGCTGTCCTGACTCTCCTATTTCTTTCAATGCTGCTGCCTTTCTCCTACATCCCGCCCCTACCCCCAGACCTCACCACCACCCCTCACCCTCAAACACCTGCATGCTGACATCTCTTTCTTGAGTTGGCTTCCTGTGTGCACAGGCTCCATCCATCCTCTGGGCATGTGAGCCTGTGCCAGCCCATCCACACCTGGTTGGGCCGGCATTTAACCACGTCCATGAAGGTGAAGGCACTTCTTCTCCAAGTGGAGCCCTGCTCACCCGGAGCTCTCCCAATACATTCACAACCATTCCCTCTTTCACCATCAGTATTATGAAACTAGATGGCACCTTTCCACTGCAGCAGGGAGCTACAGCAACCAATTTTAGAGAGTAAATATTGCAAAGTTGATGTTTCCTTTTAAATAAGCAAAGGATGACTGATCCAGTTCAGCCAAGAGAGAAAATCACATCTCAGATTTCACCTGACATTCAAGCCACTAAAAAGCAATCCTACTCGAAAAAAGAAGAAAAACTCTGTGTGGGACTCTTACATTGAACTTTGACCATGGTTTTCCCCTTTTACTGTGGGTGAAAAGCACAAATACCACATGGTGTCTTTGATAGTATTTCTGGCTTGACCAAAAATGAGGAAGTATTAGATGTTGCTGTTGTTCAGTCTCTGAGCTATGTCTGACTCTTTGTGACCCCATGGACTGCAGCACACCAGACCTCCCTGTCCCTCACTATCTCCCAGAGTTTGCCCAAGTACATGTCCATTGAGTTGGTGATGCTATCCAACCATCTCATCCTCTGCTGCCCCCTTCTTTTGTCTTCAATCTTTCCCAGCATCACGGTCTTTTCCAATGAGTCAGCTATTCGCATCAGTTTTAGATAATTCATGCAAAATCTTGTTTTGATGTAATTTCCAGTCATCATTCCAGACTCAAAAATATTTGGCTAGCCTGGAGGAGCAGCTGAACCCCGAGATAGTAATATTATCCAAATGGCCACTATTTAAGAATTGCTAATTATGAAAATGAGCCTTCCAAATAAAATTTGTTAAATTACAGTTGAGTGCTCCCATTTGGGTACAAAAAGGATAAGAACAAAAGGGAATACTTTAAAAATATATACCCTTTACTTTTCACAGGTGTAACATCCAAACTGCCTATATACTTACTTCAGTCACTGTCCTTTCTCCTCCAAATTCCCAAGAACTCTCTTTCTGCAAGGCACATGGATGGGCATGGTACTTCCTTCCCCCTTGTGTCAGCCGAATGGCCAGGCCTTGATTTTTGCACATTTCCCCATTATTGTTGCTCAGCTCATGATCACAGAAAAATGAATTATGGCCCTGCCAACACAGTATTATCTCTACAGTAAACATAAAATACAGCAATCAATGTGAAGTTGTTTTTGTACATGAATGAAAGCACTGGAAAGAAAGTCTTTACGTGTGCTTTTAAGTGGTGGTACTTCAAGCCCAAAATAACATGAAACCTATTAACTGCCTCCAGCCATCTTCCAGGTTGATGATTCTAAACCTCTGGCCACTTCTTCCCTCCATCACATCATAATCAAGGGCAAGGACACACTTGTCACTAGAGCATTCTACAAAGTTAAAGTAAGGCAATCTCTAAATCACAAAGCCTGGCCTTGAAGTCACGCTGGAGGCCGGCTTCCCATGTTCTCACCATTGTCTCCCCGTGGTGCATCGCTGTTCCCAACACACTGAGTCCCAGTGCTTGAGAAGCACTGCTGCATGAATGAATGGGAACCAATCTGGCTTCAAAACTGGGCTCCCCCCCACCACCATCTCCAGGTGTTTTTCTAGAGAAGTACGGAGAGAAAACTGACTAAACTTTGCCATATTGGTTTTTTAAATCATCCATAACAGGAATACTCACTCATCACAACTTTGAAGTTTTGCAATTTATTCTCCTATTCAAATTTACTTGGTATTTACCAAAATGGGATTTTATTCTATTGTTTCAAATCACCTTTTATAATAGAACAAGAAACATGACCAAAGAAGGAATGTGGTCTTGGTAGCAACTGCCTGCTCTTATAACCTCAAACATCTCCTGGTTTTCGCCTGTTTCAGTTGAGACTTTTGCTGTTTTTCAAGTAGCCTGCAAGTTCTCTAGACATGAACTGTAGCTTTTCCAGGAAATGCCTCTGGCTCTGTTAAGTGTCCCATCACAACTCCGTATAAGTCTCATGTCCTGGCTCAGGCAGCTATAACAACAGACATTCATTTCTCATAGTCCTGGAGGCGAGAAGTCCAAGGTCAAGGTGCCAGTGGACTTGGGAGCTGGGCAGAGCCCTCTTCCTGTAGTGCAGATGGCCACCTTCTCACTGTGCTCTCACATGGGAGAAATAGAGAGAGAGAGAGAGCTCCGGTTCCTTTTCTTCTGCATCTAAGGACACTAATCCTAACATGCAGACTCCACCCTCATAACGTTTTCTAACCCTAATGACTGCCCACAGGGCTACCTCCAAACACTGTCCCACTGAGGGGGACAGGCATCATTGTTTACGAGGGACACATTCTGTCCACAGCACCTCATCCGTGTGGACAATAAAACATCAAATGTGCTCACTGGCTCTGAATTCATTCAAAGACAGGAATTATCAGTCTTTCACCTCTAGCATGAAACTTGGAAGCAGATAAGTAGCAAAACATATTTCCACAAAAGACCACACACTTTTAGGCATAAACTTTGGATTTAACATATTCCCTAACACTTAACTGGATCTCAATAATATTTCTAGTCAATGAATGAATATTGCTAAATCTCAGTGAAATGAAAAGGATGTTATCTATAAAGTCCAATTAAACCAACTAAATGATTTAACCTCATGAATAGAGTTTAATGGTTTTTTTCCTCCATACTACAAAGTACCTGCTGAAAATGACAATGTTGCTTCAGCATAGCTGATATTGAACAATTTCTGCCAATAATAAGTGGTCATTAACTTCATTTACTTCTTGAAGTCACTCCTTGTACAGAATCACAAGATTGTATCATCTCCATAAAGGAAAATATTTATCTTCTTATTTCTTATATTTATAAATGGCATTGCCACAATTTTGGGGAAGTTTTAAAGATGTGACTAGGCTAAGAACATGATGGTCTGAATGCATAAGCAGTCTCCTTCAAAAGAAATTAAGACGTGTGACTAATAATTATTCACTAAGTCACTTATTTTCAACAGTATATTTCTTAATGAACACAATCCCAAAGTTTTGGTCTTTTCCCCAAACTCCTGGTGATTCAGGATGGCTCATTTTATTAAGTTCAAGTGAGAACTTATGATAAAAAAAATCAAATATTGAATTATAAATTGCAGTAGAAAGAACACTAACCCATTAACTTAATAAATTAAAAACTGTTTTGACCTTGTCACTAGCTTAGTACTATGGTCCCCAAAGACTTATTTTGCCTTCCTGGTCTTTATTTTTATCTAAAAATGAGACTTTGGAATTGGCAAATTCAAATTACTCTTATAGTTGTTAACATTCATGATTCTCAGGCACTCAAGCTTGTGATCACTTGTGATAGGTGGTAAAACCAAGCGGTTTTGGTCAAGGAGAGGGGTTCCCTGAATGCTATCTGCACTGGTGGGACTGGTGTTTCTCATGCCAGAGATCAGCTGTCTATTCACCTGTTTCCTCTTTCTCCTGGAAAATGGCAGGACCACATTTCCCAGACTTCCTTGTGGTCATGTGTCAAATGGTCAGCTGACCTTATGTGATCATAAGTGATACACACCCCTTTTACTGTCTTCATTTTGAAAATAAAACTCTTCTGTGCACAATCCCCAAGCCAACCTTCCTCTGAAGCCCCCTGAAACACACAGCCTTGAAAGTCTTGACATGGATGGAACGACAGGTATAAGGGCCTGGGTCTCTGAATCACCACCTGGAGGAAAGCAAAAGCCAGCCACCCAACCACCAGGAACACACATTTCTGCACATCCCCAGAGAAAGAAATAGACCTCCATCACTTTGCACCACTTCATGCGCTTGTGAGTCTGCTGGTTAGAGCAGCTAGCTTCATCCTAACCATTGCAATCTTTTCCCAAAGAACTGTGTGGATCAGCCACATCACATTTAAAAAGGTTTTCAAAACTGCCAGTCAGGTAATGAGCACAGAAGTCTATGTGGAGACCCAGACGATGGCATCCCACTTGTTTGGCAGATTTAGCTTTGTTGGAGTTAATGGTTGATACTGAAAGGTTTGAATTTCCTTACCACTTCTTTTTTTCTCTTTCTCTGTTTTAATCTTGTGAAATGTTGTGGGGCTGTTGTGCAAACATCATATAAATTATCTCTAGACGTACTTGTATGTGTCGATCTGTTCTACTAAATTTAAGTAATATGTCACCTTAGTTCATTATTCAGAGAGCTGTCTTCTGACCCGTGTCTTTAGAGATGGCCTAGGAGATTTGATTTACATGCTATTTCAATGCCTGTGCACAGTCAGACAGAGAAGAAAGAAAATGAAGTCAAGAGTGTGAGGGGCTTTCTTTGCTAGACTTCAGCATCTCCAGCCAGAGGGGATGTGTCTGGGATGTGCCCTAGACATGTCTGGGGCAGAGCTTGGTAGACAAGCATAGATGAACCCAGTCCAGGTCAAAAGGATGACCCAGGTGTCACAGCACTAAGCACCTGTTTCCCACCAGGGAAGACAGGATTAATAGCCCATTTCCCCTAGGTTTCTGGCCCCTACCTTATCCCGAACTTCCCCCCAGTTCTCACCTTCCTTCTCTAGTCTTTTCTCTTGCTGGCTGTTGGTAGGGATAAAATGTCTGGAACAGAAAGATAAAGCCCTCGTTAAAAAATGATCAAATTCCACTCTGCTTGTAGGATGACCCTGGTCGCTGCCGAGCTTCCTGGCTCAGACCCAGGGGCCCCGTGGTGCACCCCCATCCCCCAGGTCTCCCTTGTGCAACCAACAGCCAAGACCTTTCATTTCCCATCTCCCTTCCACCTGCCGCAGCACCCTGCACAGCCACCCCCTACATGCCAATGAGACAGAAAACGCTGGCACCAGTGTCCACAGCTGAGATTTCCAGGTGCAGGTGGAGAGAACCTGAGAAAAAGGAGAATCTCTAAATGAAAAACTGCTCATCGAGAAACATGAATGAAATAAATGCTTTAGTTGTTGTTTTTGCTGCTCAGTTGCTAAGTCGTGTCCTATTCTTTGCAACCCCATGGGCGGCAGCACCCCAGGCTCCTCTGCCCTTCACTATCTACTGGAATTGGCTCAAACTCATGTCCGCCGAGTCAGTGGTGCCATCCAACCATTTCATCCTTTAATGCCCCTTTATCCTTTTGCCTTCAATCTCTTCCAGCATCAGAAACTTTTCCAATGAGTCAGCTCTTCATATCAGTGGCCAAAGGAATGGAGTTTCAGCTTCAGCATCAGTCCTTCCAATGAATAGTCAGGGTTGATTTCCATTAGGATTGACTGGTTTGATCTCCTTTCAGTCCAAAGGACTCTCAAGAGTCTTCTCCAGCACCACAATTCAAAAGCATCAATTCTTTGGTGCTCAAACTTCTTTATGGCCCAATTCTCACATCTATACATGACTACTGGAACAGTCATAGTCTTTACACACCTTTGTTGGCAAAGTGATGTCTCTGTTTTTGAATATGTTGTCCAGGTATATCATAGCTTCCTTCCAAGGAGCAAGTGTTTTTTAATTTCATGGCTGCAGTTACTGTCCACAGTGATTTTGGAGCCCAAGAAAATAAAATCTGTCACTGCTTCCATTTTCCTTCTTTTATTTGCCATGAAGAGATGGGACCAGATGCTGTGATCTTAATTTTTGAATGTTGAACTTTAACCCAGCTTTTTCACTCTCCTCTTACATCCTCATCCAGAGGCTCTTTAGTTCCTCTTCACTTTCTGCCATTAGAGTGGCAGTATCATCTGATATCAAATGCTTTTAATGTCTAGTAATGAGGATTCTACCAGCAACAACCTGTATTTGTTAAACATTCCATCAACATTGTGGTGTTTGGAGCTTACATCATGCACTCCAAGGAAAATATTTAATATATGGATAAATTTAGGAGCTGCTGTTGGGA
This sequence comes from Bison bison bison, assembly GCF_000754665.1. Lineage (NCBI taxonomy): Eukaryota > Metazoa > Chordata > Mammalia > Artiodactyla > Bovidae > Bison > Bison bison. The sequence goes on along the minus strand of NW_011494635.1, from coordinate 5,762,605 downwards.
ACAAAAATAGCTAATGTGTTAGGTAATGGTTGTAGATATTAATAGAAAGTACTCTGCTTTCAGCGCCCACTTCTATAAACAGATCCCATTTCCTCTGATGCTATACTGAAAGCAACCTCTTTATAATTGCCTTCCTAATTCTTTTCTCCATATTAGTTTTCACTTTAAAATCTCATTTACTTTATTATCTACATGCTGACTCTTAATCACCATATTTAGTCACAGGCATTTCAAAGAAAATGAGGTGGGGGGTGACTGTCCAGTGCTGGCATTTCTCTGATTTTCTTCTTATGAACAAAATAAATTCGGACATGTGCTCCCAACTCTCCCTTCCTCCTCCTCCTTCTCCTCGAAGGCCTCCTCCTTTCCCTCCTTCTCCTCCTCCTCCTTTTTCTTCTTATTCTCCCCAGGCCCCTCTCCTCATTCCTCTTCCTCTTTTTTTTTGAAATTCATGTCTGTTCCAGAATCAACACAGTTACATACAACTAATACAAAGAACATCTAGTCTGAAACCTGGAGCGTTCACTGGCACAAGCCTGAGGACATTCTTTGGGATCTGGACAACATAGCAAACTCATTGCTGTGTCATTTCCTCCATAAGTTTCACTGGAAAGGACTAGAAATAACACAAACACCATAACTGACAGATGTATGATTCATGGGTTCTATATACAATGTGGGTCTGTATGTGGATAGCTGGATAGAAAATGATGGATAGATAGACATATCTGTATATACATAGATCCATGCTGTCAAAAGAATATAGATATTTATACATAGATATAGATAAATCTCCCATGAAAACATCTTCTGCCAAAGCATCCTATTTAACGGAAGTTTCAAATACTATCTGGAGTGGAACCCAGCACACATCAAGGAAATCTGGATTACCACAAAAACCAAGCTGCCCAAGACAACGAAATAGACTGGAAACTAGAATGTATGTTTCAAATATAGAACTGGTCATTTATTTAGGACTAAAACTATGATTAGAATAGACTTATAATTCAAAGTGTAGCCCCAAATCACATTGATAAGGCATGGCAATCCCAAAGTACAGCTTGCATGGTGAGTGAGTCAGTTTTGCAGTGAGGACTAAACACCTAATGGCCAGTAAAAATAACCCCAGCTTTTCTTTCTTTGGACAGAAACACAGCTGGGAATGAGCACTCTGTGCCGTGGATGGGCAGCTCTATGCCACGAGCAGATGCATGCCTCTTCTCTAGCTTATTTGTGTCTGGTGCTGTGCAAGCGGTGAGCACGACGCTCAGTGAGCTGGGCCTGTGGAGGGTGGCAAAGCAGGACTGAGGGCTCCAGAAGAGGGATAAGAAGGCACAGTGAGCGGTGGTCGCACGTGGAGAGGAGCGCAGAGTGCTCGCCCCCAAACACCGGCAGAACGCAGGTCTCCAAACCTGAGCCCCCAGGTGGAGACGGGAGGGTCCGACTCTCTCTTGACTGTGCTGAGTACCTGTGATGATGCACATAAATGCCCACAGAGGATGTCAGTACACAGCAGCTTCACACATGTCAGCAATGACTATTTTTACAAGACCTTCTCCTGTGTGGCAGCTTTTACACATAGGTTCCCATTCTGTGAACTGTATACCATTCAGACAAATTAAAGTTTTAAGTTTTCAGTGACACGCAGGCTTTCTCTGTCTGAGGAAGTCATTTGCAGATAATAACAGTAGCTCTCTGTTTGCTGCTATGTTCCTGTTCCCCTGAAGCATGATGGATTTGCTGTTCAATTGCTCAGTCGTGTCTGGCTCTTTGCGACCCCATGGACTGTAGCAACTCCAGGCTTCCCTGTCCTTCACCATCTCCCAGAGTTTGCTCAAACTCATGTCCATTGACTCGATGATGCCATCTAACCATCTCATCCTCTGTCATCTGTGACAGATGGTGGAAGACAACCTGAAATGGAGGGATTTCCCACCTCTGATTTTCAAGGAAGGCATGAACCAAAGGAATAACAGGACAGTTCTTCTTTTGGGTTATCCTAAAACCCTCGTCTCAGAGTCTGCTTCTGGGGATCCCAAATTAAGACAAGGAACACTTTTTCCTTTCTTTTGTTAATTCTTTGCTCTATCCATTTTTTAAAGGAGTATGAATTCCTAGAGCACTGGATGGTGTTATATTCAAATGTGTCAGCAATTATAACAGAATTTATGGTAGCTACTTAACGGGTGACACAGTTCTTAGAAACCATAAACTATCATGGTGAGGTCTGCAGAGAAGTCAATCGAGTGTATGAGCTGTGGTTTCTGGCTGCCACGGTTCAGCTCCTGGCACGCTCATCTGGGGAAGGTCTCTCAACAGCCACTGGAGGAGACACCATCATTTTTCCCATCTTGTGCACCAGGCAAGTGAGGTGAAGTGAGATCAACGTGATGCTACCCAAAGCCGGTACAGGAGATTGCAAACGTAAGCTTTCAATTTCTATGCCATCTGAAAGTGTGCCGTGTCAATTCTATTAGCCAGAATGATCAGGGATGAAGTCACTTTATTCATCTGACACATCTCGGACTAGAACAAGTAGCCACAAGTGATTTTGTGTGTGTGCTCATGTTTCTGTGTGTATGTGTGCATAGGTGTGTGTGTGCTGCTTCATTCACCAAACACAAGAGGGCCAACGGAAGGCCCAAAGGAATGTGCTAGCATCACTCTAGTTCACACTGACCAGGCTGGTGATACGGTAAAAGCAAGTTGGTGGTCCTTATTGTGTTGTCATTCTTCAAGTATGCTTTGCCCACATACTTGAGGACATACAACTCTCCTTTTTATTGGATTAGACCATCAACTCTGGTGCACTGTGCTGTGGGGAATGGAGGGGAGGTCATGGTCCATGAAAAGAACTCAATGGAACAGAGACTCTGCAGCTTGGAAACAGAGGAATCCTGCTGCTGTGGTAAAAATAAAGCATAACTGAAAGTACGCGCACAAATGGGCTGTAAGTCATATGTATCTGCATTAAAGCAGATGGAAAATCGGGTCACCATCTCATTAGGTAGGCAATTAAAATTAACCATTTGTGCAAACTGCATCATTTTAATTTATTTTCAGTAGTGGCTAAATGTGAAATGCATTTTATTTGGGGCTGTCTGAAAACAGGAAATGGTTCGATTCTGCTTGTCCCCACAACTGGCTGATTCTCCTCTGTGTGTTGTTCCTTTGTCTCAAAACTATCCTGGCAAGTGTTCCCTTTTCCCATAACACCTCACAACCAACAATACTGCCTGCTTGATCTCAGTCATGCCCCGCTCCCCACCCCAGCCCTGCTCTTATTTCCATGGTCTGTACCTACTCCTGAGTGCAGACTTTTGCCGCATTTCTGATTTCTCAGAGGGCCTGGAATTGGTGCCCATCCTGCTCCCGAGGGGCTTGTCCTGGGGAATCTCCTTCATGGGCTCCCATTGTCAGGAGTCAGGAAGGATGTATTTCTGTATATTTTAATGATAACTGGCCACTGGAGTTAACAGAAGTCGGAAAAAGTTTGAATAAACTTTTAGGCTTATCAAATTACTTACACAGGACAAAGTAATTCATTTATTTATCATTGTTTTTTGTGGTGAGAGAGGAAATGTAATTTAGGACTTGGAGCCCTTGGGGCTGTGGGAGGCTGCAAGGGTGACTTTGGACAGTAAGCAGAGTCGAGACCCAGGAGTGATGTGGACTATTAAAAAAGCAGGAAGACCTACTAAGAAGGATAGCAGAGGCTCCGGAAAGGAGACATGAAAGAGAACAGCCCTGTCTCAGCACAGGCTCGAGGCTGTCTCCCCGTGCATTCCCTTCTTAGATATCAGGATGGGCAACTGTTCAGCAACCCCAGCTCTTAGCACTCACTGTCATTGGCTTTCTTGACCCTAGAAGGGCACAGAAAGAAAGAATGAAGGGATAACCTAGCAAAAACAAGTCACAGCGAAGCAGAGCTGAGCCTGGGGCATCTTCCAGGCACAGAGAGCAGAGCAGTGCCCTGTGGTCGTTCTCACACCCTGCTGAATTCCTCGGTATGTCATCATATCCCAGCTTAAGGCTTAATCCGGTGTGTTAGCTAGGCTTCGCCAGTTCTTAGACATACTTTCCAGTGTGGTTTTGACACTTAGAGAGATTTGGAGGAGACATTATAATGATGGGTTTGACCAAAGGCAAGAAATAATAGCTTAGGGTGATGAAAGGAAATATTTATTTAGAAAGTTGTCCATTTCTTGACGAGTTAAGACTTCATTACTTACCAAAATAAATGTGCTTTAGAATTAAAAAAAAACAACAACTATTTCTTATATTCTCAAGCATGGGAAGTAACACAGTATTTTATATATTACTGTACAGTTATAAAGCTATTGTGAAAATGCAGCTTCCTCAATATGGGAAATGAGAAATTTTCTAAATTCAACCTTTGCCTTATTTGGTGGTTGTGTAGCCTAGCCCGACTTTCATATCTCTCATATAGTAATAAAATATATGATAACACATTCATCTTATCCTGCTGCTGCTGCTAAGTCACTTCAGTCGTGTGCGACCCCATAGACGGCAGCCCACCAGGCTCCCCCATCCCTGGGATTCTCCAGGCAAGAACACTGGAGTGGGTTGCCATTTCCTTCTCCAATGCATGAAAGTGAAAGGTGAAAGTGACGTCGCTCAGTCGTGTCTGACTCTTAGAGACCTCATGGACTTCAGCCTACCAGGCTCCTCTGCCCATGGGATTTTCCAGGCAAGAGTACTGGAGTGGGGTGCCATTGCCTTCTCTGCATCTTAACGTATGCTAATAGTGATTTTGGGCATCTGAGTATCGCATGAATAACTGACTGTAAGATGACCTTTGTATTTACACAGTAGATAATTATTTCACTTGTCCTCATTGCTACTGGAGAATCCAGATAATTGCACAACTGAGGCAGCCAAACATTCTATATTTGTTAGGGCAATAAACGGATTTTGCTAACCAACTGTGCTAGCATAGGTGAAATAGGAATGGAATAACAAAAGATTTTAGAATTTCATGAGTTGTTGGGAGCATGGCAGATATAAGCAAATGGTTAACAGTTCAGATGTTCTAGTAGTGTTAATTTTTTTTGGCTTCTAGCTGGGTTGTGTAGCCTGATTGTGTAAGAAACACACCTAGGTTTCTATAGGGCCAGCATGGTGGATAGAATAAGAAGTGGGTAAATCTCTTGCAAGAAACATGAAATTTTGGGCAAAACTATCAATCACACTCAATTTATTTAAACAATATAAAATGTATGCATAGAAGACAACACTGAAATACTTAGTCTGAAATACAAGGAAGAAGAAAAGTTGGTAGAATTTGAAACCGTGGGCATGCACCTGGAATGCATTTTGAAAGCTCTTATTTACACTACTCAGGAGGTCCAGGAACCACCCAACTGAGATGTGAACTGAAGGTCAGCTACTTGATTCGGGCTCTTGGCAAAAGGAAACAGGAACCCACCATGGAAGATGCTCACAGTCCAAGTCACAAGGAACCCACACCTGGAAAACTAGCCTCCCATTCATGAGTTACACCACATAACGAACTTTGAAATTCAAAGGACTAAACTGAAATCAAGTCACTTGGTGATCTGAAAGGATGAACTGGAAATCTGAAAGAGCAGTTTTAAAAGAATATAATTAAAATTTTTCACAGCATTAATATAATCAAAGTCCTGAAAAAAAAACAACAAAATTTCAATTTATAATTTTTAACAAGATAGAAAAAAATATATGGATAAACTCCCCAACTAATCCACACAATGACTGGATGAAGAAAAGTAAAATGTAGAAAAAGTAAGAATGTGATGGCAGAAATAAATCTAAATATACAGTAAACTCCATAAATGGGAAAGAACTGAGTCATCTAGTTAAAAACAAAGATTGTCAGGATCAGTTAAAAATACTCAGCCATATGTTTTTTACAAAAGACACACCTAAAACCTAAAATAAATTTGAAAAATTTGCATCCTACAAAACACAAAAAACAATCTAGTTGGAGAGTTGTTTATAACAGTATAAATCAGCAAACAAACAATTAGATCCATAAAATCATCTTAACAAAATGCTATCTCAAGAGGAAACATAAGTGTTTCAGTTCGGTTCAGTCGCTCAGTCGTGTCCTACTCTTTGCGACCCCATGAATCCCAGCACGCCAGGCCTCCCTGTCCATCACCAACTCCCAGAGTTCACCCAGACTCACGTCCATCGAGTCAGTGATGCCATCCAGCCATTTCATCCTCTGTCGTCCCCTTCTCCTCCTGCCTCCAATCCCTCCCAGCATCAGAGTCAACTCTTCGCATGAGGTGGCCAAAGTACTGGAGTTTCAGCTTTAGCATCATTCCTTCCAAAGAAATCCCAGGGCTGATCTCCTTCAGAATGGACTGGTTGGATCTCCTTGCAGTCCAAGGGACTCTCAAGAGTCTTCTCCAACACCACAGTTCAAAAGCATCAATTCTTCGGCGCTCAGCTTTCTTCACAGTCCAACTCTCACATCCATACATGACCACAGGAAAAACCATAGCCTCGACTAGATGAATGTTTATTGGCAAAGTAATGTCTCTGCTTTTGAACATGCTATCTAGGTTGGTCATAACTTTCCTTCCAAGGAGTAAGCGTCTTTTAATTTCATGGCTGCAGTCACCATCTGCAGTGATTTTGGAGCCCAGAAAAATA
>NW_011494635.1:5755365-5755842 GCF_000754665.1 Bison bison bison | reverse complement strand
CAGAAAAATAAAGCCTGACACTGTTTCCACTGTTTCCCCATCTATTTCCCATGAAGTGATGGGACCAGATGCCATGATCTTCATTTTCTGAATGTTGAGTTTTAAGCCAACTTTTTCACTCTCCACTTTCACTTTCATCAAGAGGCTTTTGAGTTCCTCTTCACTTTCTGCCATAAGGGTGGTGTCATCTGCATGTCTGAGGTTATTGATATTTCTCCCGGCAATCTTGATTCCAGCTTGTGCTTCTTCCAGCCCGGCATTTCTCATGATGTACTCTGCATATAAGTTAAATAAGCAGGGTGACAATATACACCTTGACGTACTACTTTTCCTATTTGGAAACAGTCTGTTGTTCTATGTCCAGTTCTAACTGTTGCTTCCTGACCTGCATACAAATTTCTCAAGAGGCAGTTCAGGTGGTCTGGTATTCCCATCTCTTTCAGAATTTTCCACAGTTTATTGTGATCCACACAGTCA
>NW_011494635.1:5750499-5755265 GCF_000754665.1 Bison bison bison | reverse complement strand
TAAAGCAGAAATAGATGTTTTTTCTGGAACTCTCTTGCTTTTTCGATGATCCAGCAAATGTTGGCAATTTGATCTCTGGTTCCTCTGCCTTTTCTAAAACCAGCTTGAACATCTGGAAGTTCACAGTTCATGTATTGCTGAAGCCTGGCTTGGAGAACTTTGAACATTACTTTACTAGCACGTGAGATGAGTGCAATTGTGTGGTAAGTGTAAGTAACCCTTATTAAAGAAATTAACTTAATAATTTCTAGCATTTCCACCAAGAAAATAACTATCTCAGAGAATTTTGTGCAATCTACCAAACATATAGAAAACTAATTCCTGTCCCAGAAATCTTTTCAGAATTCATGAAAAGAGCAGATGGTCTTAAAGTATTTTATGAGACAAATTATGCCTTACCATCACAACCAGAATATGCAATGCTGCTGCTAAGTCGCTTCAGTCGTGTGCGACTCTGTGCGACCCCATAGACAGCAGCCCACCAGGCTCCCCCATCCCTGGAATTCTCCAGGCAAGAATACTGGAGTGGTTGCCATTTCCTTCTCCAATGCATGAAAATGATAAGTGAAAGTGAAGTCACTCAGTCGTGTTCAACTCTTAGCAACCCCATGGACTGCAGCCTACCAGGCTCCTCCGTCCATGGGATTTTCCAGGCAAGAGTACTGGAGTGGGGTTGCATTGCCTTCTCCAGAATATGCAATAGAAGTGAGGAAATCTGGTATCCAATCTCATAAGTACATCAAAATAAACAACAACAACAAAAAACAATATAGGATTAACTGTAAATTTTTTAGCATAAGAAAAATAATTAAGGTAACTTAACACATCAACAAATAAACAGAAATGAGCCTAGTGATCACCTTATTAATGCAGAAAAAGTATGTGATAAAATTGAACAGTCACTAATGATAAAAAACACTGGCAAATTGAGAATAGAAGAGGACTTCTTTAATTCAGTAGATACTATCTAGAAAAGTCCCTATAACAAACATCCTGTTTCACTGTTCTTTTTGTTCGGTCACTAAGTCGTGTCCAGCTCTTTACAAACCCATGGACTACAGCACTCCAGATTTCCCTGTCCTCCACTATCTCCCAGAGTTTGTTCAGATTCATATCCATTGAGTCCGTGATGCCGTTCAACCGTCTCATTCTCTGTTGTCCCCATCTCCTTCAGCCTTCAATCTTTCCCAGGGTCTTTTCTAGTGAATTGGCTCTTTGCATCAGGTTTTCAAAGTATTGGAGCTTCAGCATCAGTCCTTCCAACAAATATTCATGGTTGATTTCATTTAGGATTGACTGGTTTGATCTTCTTGCTGTCAAGGGATTTTCAAGAGTCTTCTCCAGAACCACGATTCAAAAGCATCAATTCTTCGATGCTCAGCCTTCTTTATGGTCCAGTTCTTACATATATACACAGCTACTGGAAACACTATAGCTTTTACTATACAGACCTTTGTGGGAACGTGATGTCTCTGTTTTTGAATATAATATCTAGGTTTGTCAACTGTTCCCTAAATCACTGTAATCGTACCAAAGTTCCAGCCACTGTTTCATGAACTGCATAATCTGTTTAGTCAATTTATATGAAAAAGCAAAGGGTCAAAGCTATCCAAAACATTTCTGTAGAGGAACTAGGTTAGGATGGCAGTGAGGGCATCTACCTTCAAGAGTTGTCAAGAACTGACAGGAAGCTATCATGATAAGAATTCAAGAACACTAAAATACACCAAGAAAGGAGTGGGGAGCTCAGAAACAGATCGAGGGCTAAAGAGAAACCTAGGCCAGAGGTCACTGAAGATCACCTGGAAAAGCTTGAGCCATTCAACAATGTGCCAATCACTGCTTATCTAAATGTGGTAAGTATTGGATATATTCTTTGTGTGTGTGAGCTCAGTTGCTAAGCTGTGTCCTACTCCCTTGCAACCCTATGGACTGCAGCCCTCCAGGCTCCTCTGTCTATGGGGTTTCCCAAGCAAGAATACTGAAGTGGACTGCCATTTCCTCTTCCAGGAGATCTTCCCCACCCAGGGACTGAACCCATATTTCCTACATTGGCAAATGGATTCCTTACCACTGAGCCATCTGAAGAGGTTGTTCCTGTGTTGTCAGGGCCTCAAACACCTTGGTATGATTCTGATTCTAAAGTGTGGTGGTGAGTATATGCGTAGCTACCCTAATTTTCTTCTTTAAGCCATTATGTGGACTTTTTGTTGTGATATATTTGAAATACATGACACATTTCAGAATTAATAAAGAATAATAAATAAGTCTCGAAACTTTTATTTCTAAACATGTTGCAAAACATCATTTAAAAATTCAGTGTCTTTAAAAAAATGTGTATAAACACATTTTGAAATGCGGGCCAAATGAAAGGAGTGTTTCCATGCTACAATACCCTGTGGAATTGAAAGCATATTGAATTGTAGAACATAGAGAGATATCTCAAATAGATATATCTTTTGTATATGTAGGAGCATGGCTATGAAAAAACATAGCCCACCTCTCCTAACTCTTGCTATTTGCTAGAGAATCAGGTCTAGATCTTATTATTTGATACCTTCCTACAACATACAGTTGAGTCAACATAATAATTCATATAGAGGTCACTTGTTACAACACTAACATCATATGCAGTCAGGCCAGAGCAAGCATGTGAGAGATTTCGTCCTCAGATCATGCAAGAGGAACAGCAACTGGGGTAGTAGCGTGGGCTCGTTACGGGTCTTCCAGCACCTGATGTGGGCTGGTGTTCATGGCTATTTCTCAACAGTTATCTGTGACACATACAGATATGAAGGCAATGAGGACTTTAAAATGCAACAATATCTGCACCATAGGTGGATCTGAGATTCATGAAGCTCTGGACCTGTTGCTGAGTCATCCTCTAATATCTTGTGAGGATGAGAACTCAGGTCATTTCTAAACTACAAAGATGAAACAGAAAAACCTGGACACTGAAAACATATTCAATGGTATCCGCCAAGTTTGTGTGGGTGTGAGTGTGTGCAAACTTGGAAACTCAGATTTGGCCTGTGACAAATATGCTCTACTCATTCAAATAGTTAATTAACCAGATGGGTACTAGTATTATTTTACCATGGGTGCTGGGCAATCAGAATTCTTAGAGACAGCTGCACATGCAAATCTGTAGCCCTGTGCTGGAAACACACGCAGACTGAAGGCTCCAGTCACCCCACAGCTGGCAACTCTATTCTCCACGCAGCTTTCAGAAAGCTCCAGAGCATCATGTATCACATTAGTCCACAAAATCACAGATGACACTAGAAATAATCATGATTTATGACATAATAATAGGAAATCATTTCTATGAAATGTAACAATTTGTGTGTGTATTTAAGCTTCAGCACGTGCCCCAAGCCCCTACAATCACTAATGAGAGTCGTGTTTCCATGTCATGTGGAAAACAGACCTTTGAGACCATACTGCCTGCACCCTGGAGAACTAGCTGTGTCCTCTGAATAAGCTAAAAGCCGTTTCAGGCATGAAAAGCAAATTGGATACAATTTTTAACAATCTGGGAATAAAATTATTTCACAAACACGTCGAAGAATCTTACCAGTTCGATTTTTTAAAGTGTGTGATGGGATATTTGGTTGGAAGGAAGATATGCAATTAGTGGATTACAAACACCATTTTGTGTACTATTATTTAATAAAACAAGGTTATTTTGATTTAACTTGTGCTATTTGTTAAACAGACTTCATCTTTAGGGAAGTTTTAGGTTCCCAGCAAAACGAGGTTAAGATACAGAAAAAGGTAAATCCCTGCCTGCCCCCTAGCCTCCCCACTGTCAACAATCCCCACCAGGTGGTACACTTGTTACAGTCAATGCACTGACACTGAACTACTCAAAACCCACAGTGAACCTCGGGATTCACTCTCACTATTGTGCATTCTGAGGGTTTTCACAAACATATAGCAACATGTATCCATCCTCTTTTATTGTATCGTAAGAAGAATTTTTGTGTTGTGTTGTTGTGCCCAGTGGCTGAGTCATCTCTGACTCTATGCAACCCCCATGGACTGTAGCCCACCAGGCTCCTCTGTCCATGGGATTTCCCAGGCAAGAACACTGGAGTGGGTTGCCATTGCCTTCTCCAGGGAATCTTCCTGACCCAGGGATTGAACCTGCGTCTCTTGTGTCTCCTGCATTGGCAAGTGGGTTTTTTACCACTGAGACACCTGGGAATCCCTTCAAATAATCTTATGCCCTAAAATTCCTCTATGCTCCAAGTATTCATCTCCATCTGTTCCTCCCACCTGGCAACCTCAGATCTTTTTGCTGTCTCCGTAGCTTTGACTATTTCAGAATGTCATAGAGTTAGAATCATACAGGGTGAAAACCTTGGTTCACAGGATAAAAATCACTTTCTGTATCTCTCTTGGTGATCAGATCACTGAGATATCATTTCAGAATATCAAATATTTGCAAAACATAAATATAGTGACATGTATTTGCTAATATGGATTAAACTTTTTTAAACAGAAGAGTAGTGGCTATTTAGCCACCAATGTATTGGTATTTTCAGAACATGAATCTGACAATGATATATGTGATAGGTCCAAGGGGAGGAATAAGTTACAGTGGATACATTAAATTAACCCTTGGAAAAGGCAGTTATAAGAGAATCACTGTGGTGACTGTGAAAAGGAAGGGCAGATGCCAGAACCATTTGAAATGAGTCATCATGCTGGGGAATTCTTTGGATGCTCCTTCTTGGGGAAGAGAGGAAGAAGGGCTCTGT
>NW_011494635.1:5746510-5750399 GCF_000754665.1 Bison bison bison | reverse complement strand
GCTCTGTGTGATACAGACTTTCCATCTTACTGGCCACGTGTGGCAGTGCCCCCATCTATGCTTTTTTCTCAGACTGTGTTTCCACACAATGGGGCCACACGGCCCCTCTACAGGAGGAGTTTTGTCCATTCTTAAACTATGTGATGAATGCATGAAAAAAAAATCACCTTGGTTACAAAAATTGATTCCATTCCTCAAACTACTATCATCATAATCCTTAGGTATTTATTTTGTTTCTGGTAAAAGGAGTGGAGAATATAAAGATATGTGTAAAATAACATACACTTCAGTTGTTACCAGTTAGAAGATTCAGATAACCTATAATACTCCTGAGCTCTACAGCATGGTGCTTAACCATCTGCCAACCTCTATTTTTTTTTTTCAGTCAAAATATTCTTAACTCCAACCTCCATTTTTTTCTTTTTGTCCTAAACTTGGCCATATCTTTTGCTATAATACTCTGCACTCTAATGTGAAATCTTCATGACACATGGGCTTACAGTCTCATTCCCAACCACTGGAAATCAACCCTTATGTAGGCTAAAACACCTGTAGTCCACCTGGAACTTCCTGGTTTCCTAAGTGAAAGTCTCTGTCCTAGAAACTCGTTTACTATCACAGGATGACAGGACTACAGCTCTGTATCGATTTTTTCAGTTCCCCCTTCAGAAACAAGAGCACACAAACTGTCATCGATCAGAATGGAAGGCAGGAAAGACATCTGATCCCAATTAGTGTGTAGTTTACCTCCAACACAAGGGCCTTTTAGAACAATCTCTAAAAAGAGATGTTCTTTGTGGAATAATGCCCTCAACATTCTGTTAGACTAAGGGTGAGTCCATCCCTATGAGCCTCATGCCCTGTCAGGGTGACTGCACTCCAGCTGCTGGCCAAAGGTCTGCCCTCCAGGAGATGCCCTGATAGGAATGGGAATAATCCAAGGGAAAAATGGGTTGGAGGAGAAGATGAGTCACTCGGTAGTGGGTCTTTTGAGTTTGATATATTATGGATATTCATCTGAACAGCTATGAAAATACAATCTCAGCCAAGTGTCTGAGAGCCCACAAAGCTTTTTACACCATAGCACACATTATGTGCCTTAGAGAAACTGACCTAATTCTGCTATTTTTCTTGTCTCAGTTTCCTTGGAAGCTGTATATGTGGGAACACATAAAATATGTTTGCTGTACCTTAAGACATTATTTTAAGTTTTTTTGGGGGGTGGTTATCTTGTAGACAAAATATTGGGATGACTGAGTCAAGGGTTTCTTTTCATTTGAACTAAAATATTCTATTTGTTTGATCTAGAGGTACCAAACAACTGAATTCCTTAAATAATCATTAATAAAATCTCCAGGATGAAAAGTGACTGAGTGCATTCTCAACTTGAAAAGCTATAGTCTGTTTCCTTTTTTTTTTTACTGCAGTCTGTCTTTACTGGAGAGGGAATGATGAGAGTCAGGGCAGGGAGGGGGCATCCAAAAGAGAAGTGACTGAGTTGAATAATTCAAGTGTGTTCATGAGGCACATAGACAACGAGCAGTCTTACCAGCTATAAGAAGGCATAAAGAATCTTCTAGAATAAAATGCAGTGGAGCTTTTTGCAGTATCCACAGATGAGGGAAAATGTAGGTTTGGTCTTGCCTCTAACTCAAGTGAATATCAAAGGAAAGCAAGTGACTGTGACTAATTTCGCAACTCCCAGTGTTGGCAACAGAGCAGGAGATCCAATTCACTCTGCAGTAACTACAGAGAGAGTATAAAATGAAATACACACTCTAACGAAGATGGGTCCCAGACAACCACAGGCTTAAAAGGTAATCACCTAGCAGGAACTAGTAAACCTCAGTATTTATTGCTCAGAGTTATCCCCCTGCTTAGAATACATAATTGAATCAGAGAGCTTCAAAATTTTCAAGTTAATAAAAATGTATGTTTATATCTATACTTTTCCTCAAGAAGAAGGTTTCAAGACACATATCCTTGTAGATTAAGAGACAATTTTTATATGCCTTCTTGTACTCTCTTTAATTGTTGTTTTTTAGTCACTAAGTTATGTCCAACTTTTTTGCAACCCCATGAACCCCATAGTTCACCAGGCTCCTCTATCCACGGGATTTCCCAGGCAAGAACACTGGAGTGGGTTGCCATTTCCTTCTCCAGGGGATCTTCCCGACCCAGGGATTGAACCCCCATCTCCTGTGTCTCCTGCACTGGCAGGTGGGCTCTTTTCCAGAGTCACCAGGGAAGCCCATTCTCTTTAATACATAAAAGAGCTATTTAGCAGTGGTGAAAATGTGCATGTGTACAAAAACAAAGCCACAAAAAGGGAACAAAGAGAAATCTCTAAGCTAGAAAAAAATAAACGAAGGAAGAAGAGAAATAAAACAGCAACACTATAATGCTGCATACATAATGAAAATGGTATAAGTAGAGTCCTTAATATAGCATATTGGTAATTGAATTTTAGCTTCTGGCAGGTTTTACACGAAGATTTTTAAAATCATTTTTATTAATTTTGTAGTAGAATACTAATTCAATCATCAATCATAGATGTTCACATAAAATTTTGAGTAAAAAACAAAGCAAAAACCAATTAAAAATGATTAAGAATGTTTCTACAGAAAGTTTCTATTTCCTTTGTACAACTTTATATATCTTATCATATGAATCATCATATTCTAATTTGAAATACCTTTAAAATATCACTATTTTGAGAAATGTTTTGTAAGTTAAGGCCCAACAAATCATGGTAATTTTTTTGATAAAACATATTCCGTACAGAATACACACCTGTGCTAAGTTGCTTCAGTCATGTCCAACTCTGTGCAACCGTATGGACTGTAGCCCATGAGACTCCTCTGTCTGTGGGATTCTCCAGGCAAGAATACTGGAGTGGGTTGTCATGCCTTCCCCCAGAGGGTCCTCTTAATGATGCAGGGATCCAATGTCTACTTGCAGGGGGATTCTTTACCACTAGTGCCATCTGGGAAGCCCTATACATCCCACCCCACGCTCACACTGTCCATGATACTAAAAGTAACTTTAAAATCCCATAATATGTGATTCCTTTAGACATCTTTGAAAGCCCTTTCTGTAAGATGGTTTTGCTTTTCTTCTTAAAGCTAACCCTGCTCTCTGAGATTAAAACAATGAAAGGATTCCATGAGGACAAGACATAGTCTGTGTGAAAGATTGTGATGTCATGCATAAGATACAAAATTCTAGACTCACTATGCTCTTCTTTTGAATTACAATTATTTATCACCGCTGACTAAAATTAAAAAGACATATAGTGTCAGCAAGAATGGGAAGCATGGAAGCTCTCAAAAATTAGTGGCATCACCTAAGTGAACATACACACCCTCCCAGCTTAGTCATTTTACTTCCAGATAGGTAGACAATAGATGGGAGAGCTCATGTCTACCAAAAGCAGGCTTGTTCACAACAGCCTTTGGTGAAATCAGCCTCCAGACTTCTCCCCCAAGAAGGGTGAATGAACCTTTGACTATTAACGCATCAGAATAGCCCACAGTGTGGGAAAGAACAAACCAATATTTGCAACAGGGCAAGCCTGAATAACCTCATGTTGAAACATTGCAGTCAGCCACAAAAGCACACACTCCACTGCTATGAAATACCAAAAGAAGCAAAATCATTCTTTTGTCTAGAGATACGAATAGAGGTTACCTTGAGTGGCGGTTATTGCTAGGAAGTAGGGTAGGAGGCTGGTTGGAAGCTGAGGAGTGTCTTGGATCAGGATCAGGGTTATGGATCCTGGATGAACATGCCTGTAAAAGTGCATTGAGAGGGTCCTTAAGAGCTGCATGCATTGTAACCCAGTTACACACACACACACACACACACACACACACACACACACACACAG
>NW_011494635.1:5738222-5746357 GCF_000754665.1 Bison bison bison | reverse complement strand
CTTGCAATTTATATATTTTATAAAACTGATTCATCCCATTCGGAGTTCAGGTCAGCGTGTTTTTGTTCACTTAGTACTTGTCTCTAGTAAGCTTTAATTTATGGGAAAGAACATGTATAAAGAGTGGCTTACTATTTAGTCTACAGAATAAAACCTTTTTCTAAGACAATATGTTATCTGTTTGCTGGAGGCGTTTTGCCCTTTTCAATGCATTCATAAAAACTGCCCCAAAGACTTAACTCATATGGCTTCGGGGCGAGGTCTCCCTGAAGATGAGAAGGACCATGTTGTCTTGCTGGACGTCACTGTGGTTTGTCCAGATTGAAAACAGCTGGGCAGAGGAAACGGCTCTCTAATTAGAACAATGTGTGGAGAACAAGGGAGGAGGGAGGGATCGCTGAGCCACTCTTGAGCCAAGTCCTAAGACTTCAGGTTCAGTTCTGTGTCTGTGGATTGATGATGGGTATACACCTGTCTCCAGGCACTGCAAACTCCTTGGGTGTAGAACAATGGACCCCCATCCGGACGTGCCTCTTGAAAAGCAACAAATCAGCTGATTGGTTTGTTGTGCTTTAACATTGAAATATTTTACTTGGATAAGCAAGTTGTAAGAACTTTCCTCATTGTTAACATTTTGTAAAACTACATTTCATACAATATTACAGACAGAATCTTGCCATTAATACAACCCGTCCATCTTACTCAGATTATCTATGCTTTATCTGTACTTGTGTGTATGTGTGCATGTTTGTGGCAACTCTATCCCATGTATAGCTTTGTGTGTCCACCATAGTCAGGAAATGAACACAAGGATCCATCAAATTGCCTTTTGGTAACTACACCCACCGACCAACTCGCATCCTCAACTGTTGGCAACCACTAATCTGTTCATTTCCAAAATTTTATTTCGAAAATATCATGCACATGGAATAATATAGTATATAACATTGTGGGATTGACTCACTCCACTGACTCCTGTAATCCCCTGGGGATTCATCAAGTTGTTCCACATATCAATAGCTCATTACTGTGCGGTGCTGAGTAAACATTCCATGGAATGTGTGTCCTAGACTATTTAACCATCCGTTTGATTAAATACATCTGAGTCATTTCCAGTTACTTGGCTGTTACAAAGAAAATTGCTCTTCACTTTTGTACACTGCTTTATCTGTGAAAGTAAGTTTTCATTTCTCTGGGATGAATGCCTGAGTATGTTTACTGGGTTTTATGTTAATTGGATGTTTAGGTTTACACGATACTGCCAAACAATTTCAGAGTGGTTGTGGCATTTCACATTGCCACCAGCGATGTGGGAGCAATTCAGTTTCTGTACTTCCTCACCAACCTTTGGTATTCTCCCTATTTTTGTTTGTTTTAGCTGTTCTCGGAGGTGTATGGTGACCTTTCATCATGTTCTTGATTGGCAATCCCTAATGGGTAGTTACATCAACAATATTTTCGTGTGTTTATTTGCCATCTATGCATCTTTATCAGTGAAGTGACTCTTTGTGTCTCCTACCCATAAACTTTGAGAATTCTTCATATACTCTAGTCAGCAGTCTTTTTTCAGGTGTGGCTTGCAAACACTTTCTCCCAGGCTGTAGCTTGTTTTTTGATCCTCTTCACATTTTCATGGAGCAATAGTTTTTAATTTTGAAATCCAATTTACTGTTTTTCCCTTTGAGGATCATGCTTTTGGTGTCAGTTGTAAGAACTCTTTGCCTAGCCCTCCTCAATCCTGAAAATTTTTTTTACTACTTTTTTCTAAATAGATAGTATAGTTTTATATACATTTCAGCCATTATTTCACTGAATAATCCTTCAGACCTACTATGTTTCTGTAATGATGCATTTATTAGATCTTTTGCTAGTTTCCTGTAGGTCTCTGAGTCTCTTTTTCAATCTATTTCCTCTTTGTTGTTCAACTTGGGTGAATTCTCCTGATCATTGCTTAAGTTCATTGATCCTACCCTCTGTCATCTCCACTCTACTATCAAGCCTATCCAGATAGGTTTGTTGTTGTCATTGTCATTTGTCTGTTTTGTTTGTGGCTTTGTTCTTGCTTTTGTTGTTATCGTAACTTCTAGTTAATTTTTCGTAGTTTCTATTTCTTTGCTGAGATTCTATTTTCCATCTGTTTCAAGAAAATTAATAACTGATTATCTAAGCCCGATGGCTCAGTGGGTGAAGAATCTGCTTGCAATGCAGGGGACTTGGGTTTGATCCCTGGGCTGGGAAGATCTCCTGAAGGAAAATACAACATACTCCAGTATTCTTGCCTAGAAAATCCCATGAACAGAGGAGCCTGGTGGGCTAGAGTTCATGGGGTCACAAGAAGTTGGACACGACTGAGCCACTAAGCACATAATCATGTAAGCATTTTATGATGACAGCTTTAAAATCACTGTCAGATAAAACATCTGACTTATTTTGGTGCTACGATCAGTTGCTTGTCTTTCTCAAGTTTTCTTGATTTTTTTTGTTTTCTTGGTTCTTGCCATGACGGGTTATTTTTCCTTGTACTCTGGACATTTCGTCTGTTATGTTAGGGAACCCCATGTCCTCTTTAAATCTTTTGTTTTAGCAGGATATTACCCTGTTTAGGTTTACTGCCCTAGGACTTAGCTACTTTGCAAGTTGTGGTTCCAATGACAGTTTAATTTTCAGAGCTTATGCTGCGTTATTTTGGTAGAATTCATTAATCTGCTGCTGCCGTGTTATTCCTTCAGCCCTGGGGCCTACATTAGTTCACCTTCCTCTCACCTCTTACCACCTTTAAGAGTTCCCTGTCATTTGCTTCTTGCATAATTCCCAGGAATTGCAGTTGTCCTTAGTGGGGAGAAGCAGGGTGAAATAAGTCTATGCCATCCTGTCTAGACTGAAAGTCTTAGTTGTGCTTTAGAAAGATAACTGATAGTTTGTATAGACTGAGAAAAATCAAATACCTATTGATGCTACTTCACGCACTTTTGCAAAATGTTTAAAAAATGTGGTCTCGATACTTAACGTGTATAATAAAGAGAGCACAGTGCTTCTTTTCAACATCCTAAAACCTTAGCTTTTGATGTTTCTCTTTTATTTTGCACAACTTATTTTCCACTTATTTGAGTGTGGGGTGTAACACACACAAAATGCAAAAAAGATGGCAATGAGTTTATTCTGTTGCTGCTGCTCCTTCTTGTATCCTTCTCCATATGCTAAATATAATACTGAATCCTATGTAAATGATAATGCCATGGATCAGTGGTTGTCAAGGTGGGATTCCTGGACCAGCAGCATCAGTATCACCTGGACATTTGTTAAAAATTCAAATTCTCAGGTCCTGTCCCAGATGCAGAAATTGTGTGCTGCATGGCTCACCACCCAGTGTTTTAATATTAATAGCATTTTTAGCTGATTCTGATGATGCTGAAGTTTGAGAACCATACCATAGGTGTGACAAACCTAAGTATGATACCCTGGGTATGACAAACCTAGACAGTGAATTAAAAAGCAGAGACATCACTTTATGGATAAAGGTCCATATAGTCAAAGCTATGGTTTATCCAGTAGTCATGTACGGATGTAAGAGTTGGGCCATAAAGAAGGTTGAGCACTGATGCTTTCAAATTGTGATGCTGGAGAAGACTCAAGAGTCCCTTGGACTGCAAGGAGATCAAATCAGTCAATCCTAAAGAAAATCAACTGTGAATATTCATTGGAAGGACTGATGCTGAAACACACTCCAATACTTTGGCCACCTGATGCCAAGAACCAACTCACTGGAAAAGACTCTGATGTTGGGAAACAATGAGGGCAGGAGAGAAGGGGATGACAAAGGTTGAGATGGTTGGATGGCATGATCGACTCAATGGACATGAGTTTGAGCAAATTCCAGGAGACAATGAGGGACAGAGGAGCCTGGTATGCTACAGTCCTTGGGGTCACAGAGTCAGACACAATTTAGTGACTGAACAATAACAACTCTCCTAGTATATTATAAAAATGTGTGACATGTCCGGAGGGAAGTGAAATATGCCATTAGAGCTTCAGTGTTTAGTCCATATAGACATGTGGACATTATACTCTTTCACATGTGTTCAGTCATATAGCAAGTATTTCCTGAGGACTACTATGGCCAGAGCCCTGTATCAGGCATCCAATATAGTCATAAAGAAGACGGATGCAACCTCTGCCCTCATCAAGTCTGTGCAGCTTGGTATGCAGACTTGTGACCTTTTTTCATGCTTTCACAAATATTACTGAGTCATAATTTACTGAAAATATTTTTACTGACTTCTCAAATGTGTTTTGGAATCCAAGATCTATTCTGTGTGAAAATGCAGCTTTAAGAAAACTATTAATACCTGTGATGGATTCATTTTGATATTTGGCAAAACTAATACAATTATGTAAAGTTTAAAAATAAAATAAAATTAAAAAAAAAGAAAATGAGTGTGTTATGGTAGATAACACTTTTCAAACTTTATGTAATCATATTCCTATTAATTTTGTTTCAGTTCAGTTCAGTTCAGTCGCTCAGTCGTGTCTGACTCTTTGCGACCCCATGAATTGCAGCATGCCAGGCCTCCCTGTCCATCACCAACTCCCAGAGTTCACCCAAACCCATGTCCATCGAGTCAGTGATGCCATCCAGCCATCTCATCCTCTGTCGTCCCTTTCTCCTCCTGCCCCCAATCCCTCCCAGCATCAGTCTTTTCCAATGAGTCAACTCTCCACATGAGGTATGCAGGTCAGGAAGCAGCAGTTAGAACTGGACATGGAACAACAGACTGGTTCCAAATAATTTTGTTTAAACTCATTTTAATATGATCCAGCTATCACAGCACATGACTGGTTATAAAATACCTCCCATAATTATATTGCTCAAAAAACCTTTTAATTATAAAACATGATATTATCAGCAAAAATATTTTACAAGAATGATTGCTACAGAATTCTTTAAGTCTACTTAAACAAGCAAGATTAATATTGCTCATAAGATAAATTTGGTGCATTCTATTAAAAAATGGATTTTTTTAAGAGAATGGTGAAAGGACTAAATAGAAGAGGAATCTTCTGGAAGCTGAAACAACATCTGATAATTGATTTATTTCACAGACATCACGTATTTTCCCTTATTGGAAGACAGAAATTTTAAAAAGAAACTTGAAATACTTTTTCTTGGCAAGCCAGACAAATGGACAATTGATAACACTTCTTTATAGACTTATGCCTATTTTTCAATTTGCTCTCTAACCTTATGTGACAAGAAAAAGAGATTTTATCATTTGTTGCTGTTTTTTAAAAACAAAAAAATAACTCAAGGGAGTCAACGGACCTTACCGGTTGAGTGGATATAAGTGTTGAAGGCTAAAGGGAGCAAGCTGGGGCCTGGGGACATTTCAGTAAACATGGAACAATTGGAGACAAGCAGTTTGGTGGGGATTTTCATAAATTCTATTTTGATCATGTTGCTTTTGAGGAGCCTCTACATGGAGAGGCTAAGACCTCTGAGTGGAGACGTCAAGTGAGCATTCTGATCTATGAGATAGCCCCAGGAGAGAAGTCAGGGTAGGGAGCGCTAGCATGCTGAGGGTAACTGAAACCAGACCATTCAGGGGGAGCATGCAGGGAGACAGAAGAGGAGGGCTTCCACACTCTTAAAAGAACTTCACCTCTGAGTCGGGAGGATGGTGAGGACCCAGAAAGGGATGTAAATAGGGACCTGAGGGAGGATGCAAATCAGGAGAGTGTGCAATTACAGACGCTAAGCATGGGAATTGTTTAAAAGAATCTATAAAACAAGATACTGTTTTGAATTCTTCCAAAAGGGCTGGTTGAGAAAGCACCTCAACTCCCTCCACCCTTTTCAGAAAAACATTCTCAATAGGCCAGATCAGGGTGGATTCAAGGTGACTAGAAAGAGCCTGATAGGCTACAGTCCATGGGGTCGCAAAGAGCTGGACACGCCTGAGTGACTGAGCAACCAGCTTCACTCTCACTTTCAAGAATTCAGCTTTTTAAAAAAGCAGTACTGCTTCTTGAGCTTGCTTTTTAACAGCATAACTGGAAAGCTGAGGAGACAGAGGGTAGTGCAAAAGAGGGAGTGAGAGAGGGAAAGGAGAGGCAGGGAGAGGGATCTGTTCAAACATCAAAGTGGTCCCCCACTTCTTTCATAGCAGAAAGAAAGAGGGAAGCCTGGACACCAATGCAAGCATTTTGCAGACTTCAAAGGAGGCAGTGAAGTTTGCTGGCAGAGGCATTTCATGTTTTATTTTTCTGTGAAATTGAAGATGAGATCATCTGTTGAGTTTGTTTTTGTTGGGAGATAGTTGGAAAAAAGTGTAGAGGGTATTGACAAGCAATTTTGGAGTCTAGGAGAATAATTTGCTTAGGGAAATAGAACGTAAATACATGTCTGTGTGCGTGCTCAGTTGTGTCCTCTGCAACCCCATGCACTGTAGCCCCCCAGGCTCCTCAGTCCATGAAATCTTCCAGGCAAGAATACTGCAGTGGGTTGCCGTTTCCTGCTCCAGGGGATCTTCCTGACCCAGGGGTTGAACTCTCATCTCTTGCATCTCCTACATTAGCAGACAGGTTCTTTACCACTAGTACTACCTGGGAAGCCATGAATACATGGCAGTGCCATAAAAAAGAGTATATTACAAACCCACTGTTTAATATACTATTATTTATATGTACACACAACCACCTCCAATGATGCATTCATGTATCTATCTATGTGATAAAATTTAAGATTGTTTCACTTTACTTCTGGTAGTCTTATGAATTTTTGAATGAACATATTCTGCTTGTTCACTAAGGCAAAGAAACAAGAAAAATACTCTGTAAGTTAAATTGACTATGTTATTGGTAAAATAACTGACTTCAGTAAGCTAACTATATATTTTTACCTTATAGTGCTCATTCAAGTGTAAATATTCAGAAGGACAATGCTTCAACAGGCACCAATCTTATTTAGGAGCTCTGACTCGAAACCACAGTAGCAAGGCTCCTATTTTATAACTTGACTTTCAAAAATAGTTTCCTTTTTCCATACTGACACTGGAAAATATTTAATTAATCACATCTCCTTTTTATGCTAGCCTCTGCAAAGCACAGAGCCAATTAATTAATATCCATAGCACTCTCTGGCTCCATTTACCACAGCAGGTTGACAAAACACTAATTCTGAGGTGTAGCTTTAGGTTTTACTCAAGAAAAAAGTCTTTGATGTGTAAAAACTCAGTCCATATGCTTCTGACTCTGTAATATTTAACACTTCAAAACATTTGCTTTGTGAATAATATTTATTGTCCTAAACCTTTTGAGTTCTTATAATAAGCTCCCTATCCAAAAATTTGGGGAGAGGTTTTTACACTGAGGAAATTATTGAGTAAAACGGTACAAGATATTGGTTTAGAATATTTTTTTAAATTTTATTTTATTTAACTTTACAATATTGTATTGGTTTAGAATATTTAAACCAAAGTTTCAGTTCAGTTCAGTTCCATCTCTCAGTCGTGTCCGACTCCTTGCGACCCCATGAATCTCAGCACGTCAGGCCTCCCTGTCCATCACCAACTTCCGGAGTTCACTCAGATTCACGTCCATCGAGTCAGTGATGCCATCCAGCCATCTCATCCTCTGTCGTCCCTTTCTCCTCCTGCCCCCAATCCCTCCCAGCATCAGTCTTTTCCAATGAGTCAACTCTCCACATGAGGTATGCAGGTCAGGAAGCAACAGTTAGAACTGGACATGGAACAACAGACTGGTTCCAAATAATTTTGTTTAAACTCATTTTAATATGATCCAGCTATCACAGCACATGACTGGTTATAAAATACCTCCCATAATTATATTGCTCAAAAAACCTTTTAATTATAAAACATGATATTATCAGCAAAAATATTTTACAAGAATGATTGCTACAGAATTCTTTAAGTCTACTTAAACAAGCAAGATTAATATTGCTCATAAGATAAATTTGGTGCATTCTATTAAAAAATGGATTTTTTTAAGAGAATGGTGAAAGGACTAAATAGAAGAGGAATCTTCTGGAAGCTGAAACAACATCTGATAATTGATTTATTTCACAGACATCACGTATTTTCCCTTATTGGAAGACAGAAATTTTAAAAAGAAACTTGAAA
>NW_011494635.1:5737271-5738122 GCF_000754665.1 Bison bison bison | reverse complement strand
CATCACCAACTTCCGGAGTTCACTCAGATTCACGTCCATCGAGTCAGTGATGCCATCCAGCCATCTCATCCTCTGTCGTCCCCTTCTCCTCCTGCCCCCAATCCCTCCCAGCATCACAGTCTTTTCCAATGAGTCAACTCTTCGCATGAGGTGGCCAAAGTACTGGAGTTTCAGCTTTAGCATCAGTCCTTCCAAAGAAATCCCAGGGCTGATCTCCTTCAGAATGGACTGGTTGGATCTCCTTGCAGTCCAAGGGACTCTCAAGAGTCTTCTCCAACACCACAGTTCAAAAGCATCAATTCTTCGGCGCTCAGCCTTCTTCACAGTACAACTCTCACATCCATACATGACCACAGGAAAAACCAAAGTTTAAATAGTGAATTATCCTTGGCAAATTTCCCCCTATTATTTATATTTCTAAATTATGGTCTATATTAAGAAAATATACACACCTATTTTTCTTGTTTCTGTAGATGATCTTCCTGATTTATTCATTGTATGTAAGAATATACATTTTTAAATCTCAATAGAATTAATAGGGAAATAACATTTAACCAAAATTATAGACCATGAACATGAACTCCTTATTGCCAAATTCAGACTTAAATTGAAGAAAGTAGGGAAAACCACTACACCATTCGGGTATGACCTAAATCAAATCCCTTATGATTATACAGTGGAAGTGAGAAATAGATTTAAGGGCCTTGATCTGATAGATAGAGTGCCTGATGACCTATGGAATGAGGTTCATGACATTGTACAGGAGACAAGGATCAAGACCATCCCCATGGAAAAGAAATGCAAAAAAGCAGAATGGCTGTCTGGGGAGGCCTTACAAATAGCTGTGAAAA
>NW_011494635.1:5736123-5737171 GCF_000754665.1 Bison bison bison | reverse complement strand
CAATAGCAAGAAATAGAGGAAAACAACAGAATGGGAAAGACTAGGGATCTCTTCAAGAAAATCAGAGATACCAAAGGAACATTTCATGCAAAGATGAGCTCGATAAAGGACAGAAATGGTATGGACCTAACAGAAGCAGAAGATATTAAGAAGAGATGGCAAGAAAACACAGAAGAACTGTACAAGATAGATCTTCACGACCCAGATAATCACGATGGTGTGATCACTGACCTAGAGCCAGACATCCTGGAATGTGAAGTCAAGTGGGCCTTAGAAAGCATCACTATGAACAAAGCTAGTGGAGGTGATGGAATTCCAGTTGAGCTATTCCAAATCCTGAAAGATGATGCTGTGAAAGTGCTGCACTCAATATGCCAGCAAATTTGGAAAACTCAGCAGTGGCCACAGGACTGGAAAAGGTCAGTTTTCATTCCAATCCCAAAGAAAGGCAATGCCAAAGAATGCTCAAACTACCGCACAATTGCACTCATCTCACACGCTAGTAAAGTAATGCTCAAAATTCTCCAAGCCAGGCTTCAGCAATATGTGAACTGTGAACTTCCTGATGTTCAAGCTGGTTTTAGAAAAGGCAGAGGAACCAGAGATCAAATTGCCAACATCCGCTGGATCATGGAGAAAGCAAGAGAGTTCCAGAAAAACATCGATTTCTGTTTTATTTACTATGCTAAAGCCTTTGACTGTGTGGATCACAATAAACTGTGGAAAATTCTGAAAGAGATGGGAATACCAGACCACCTGATCTGCCTCTTGAGAAATTTGTATGCAGGTCAGGAAGCAACAGTTAGAACTGGACATGGAACAACAGACTGGTTCCAAATAGGAAAAGGAGTACATAAAGACTGTATATTATCACCCTGCTTATTTAACTTCCATGCAGAGTACATTATGAGAAACGCTGGGCTGGAAGAAACATAAGCTGGAATCAAGATTGCTGGGAGAAACATCAATAACCTCAGATATGCAGATAACACCACCCTTATGGCAGAAAGTGAAGAGGAACTCAAAAGCCTCTTGATGAAAGTGAAAG
>NW_011494635.1:5734990-5736023 GCF_000754665.1 Bison bison bison | reverse complement strand
CTGATGCTAGAGCTGAAACTCCAGTATTTTGGCCACCTCATGTGAAGAGTTGACTCATTGGAAAAGACTCTGATGCTGGGAGTGATTGGGGGCAAGAGGAGAAGGGGATGACAGAGGACTCATCACCCAGTGATGGCTGGATGGCCTCACTGACTAGATGGACGTTAGTCTGAGTGAACTCCGGAAGTTGGTGATGGACAGGGAAGCCTGGCGTGCTGGGATTCATGGGGTCACAAAGAGTCAGACACGACTGAGTGACTGATCTGATCTGATAGTTTAAAGGTAGAAAGGGACCCAGGGAAAAGCAGTAGAAATGACATGTACAAAAATATGAGATTTTTACATGTCTGTGTATTATCACTAAATCCAAGATAGTTCTTAAGCAGTGGTCTTGCTTGAAATGTCTCATAGATTTATGGAGCTACACCTAGGACTAAAATTCAGATATCCAAAAATGTTTGCTTAGTCATTTTTACTTTAAATATAGCCACAATTTAATATTTTATTAGCTGGAAGATACAACTGCTTCATATGAAGGAAAAACTAATGCCCTAGATTTAAAAGAAATGAAGCATATGAGAAAGCAAGTATAGATTTAACAAATTTATGGGCTAGCTAAATTCTGAAGAGATCAAATTGATTTAAAAGATGTTTCAGGCAAATGAGATGTAACAAAAGAGTTAGGAAATTCAGACACACTAAAATGAATCTAAATTCATTTATTACTAGGCATTAATTACTTTAAAGATAGGTTTTGTTAAAACACAAAGAACTATTATATTATGTTCTATAGCTTTACATATATTTCATATATATACCATGTACATAATATGTAATTATATCTATATCTACATATATTTTAATCTGACCTCCTCTTTTCCATCTAATCAATATCCATTATAATAAAAAATGTATACCTATGTTTGTGTGTATACCTACATCTATGTATGAAGACACACACATGTATCTATTATCTGTCAACATGTGCACAAATCCAGGTAGAACCATTTTTAATGGGTATATAATATTCTAC
>NW_011494635.1:5725748-5734890 GCF_000754665.1 Bison bison bison | reverse complement strand
TTTACTAATTGATTCCTTTTTTAATCCACTATCCTATCAAAGGATTTTCACAGGCATTTTGCTATTTGCAACTATGAACAGTCTTACAAGTTTCTTCTCTTAACAAGTGAGGTAGTTTTTATTAAATATATTACCAGGAGTGGAACTGCTGTTTCATAAGGAATACAAATATTGTACTTAAATAGAAATGGTACATTTTGTTCCATACTGTAGTACAAATGTACTCCCAATAGCAATATATAAAATATCCTGCTTATCCATATTCTCAGTACTTTCAGATTAAATTAGATGCCAAATGAATAAGATGGCATTGTGGTATTGGTTTTTATGTTCCTACCCACTACCGATGATGAAAATTCTTTACATTTTTATTGCCGATCTGGGTTTTATTTTTTGTGCAATGTCACTACGTATCTTTGGCCCACATTTCTGTTTTACTTTCGTTCTTTTTGTATCAGCTTGAATCATTTACATCTTCTTGACTCTGGTGTTTTCTCGGTTGTGTCTTGTGTACGTGCCCTTGTGAAGCACACGGCGCAGGGGCAGATTTGATGTGTCTAGGGAAATGCTGTGAGAGACGGAATTATACCAGATGGTCACAGGGAGACAGCAGCATTCTGGGAGGTCAGGGAAGCTTTGTGTGGAAAACAGCAATGCAGCCTGTGTCTTGGAGTGAGCGGGGGTTAGCAGTGGGACAGGACACTCTTAAGTGGGTGGAGGTGGGGGAGGGCAGCACACACTGGAAAGCAGTCACAGCGGGGTGGGCGCCAGGGGCTGAGAAGAAGGGCAGCAGGGCTGGAAGGAAAAGAGCTTGTAGGGGTAAAGTGTAGAAGGGTGGTCCTCCGTGGGCCACACCCAACCCTAAACCCATTTTAAGTGTTGTGCTGTTAAGTGTTGTGGTGTGAGATCCGTGGGACACCACTGGACTGTCTTGAGTGGGTATTTAACAACCAACTTGTGTTTTGAAAAGCTGTCTCTGATTGTAGAAAGTAAGTTGTGAAAATGTGCTGCCCAGTGGCCCCTGGATACCACTTAGCAGGCTTTTTTTTTTTTTTTGTAATACAGTAAGAAATGTTCATAGGTTAAACTGTGCTGTTGGATGGAGAATGAGAGAAAAGAATGTATTAGAGAAAAGCTAAATGATGACATCAACAGGACTTCCTTTAAGAAAGAAAGAAAGAAAGTGAAGTTGCTCAGTCATGTCTGACTCTTTGTGACCTCCCATGGACTGTAGCCGACCAGGCTCCTCTGTCCATGGGATTTTCCAGGCAAGGGTACTGGAGTGGGTTGCCATTACTTCCTTTAGTATAAGGTACATTTGATTCATCTGACTCTAGGATGAGATCCAAGTTCTAGGATCTCAAAAGTGATTACTAAGAAACTTGTTACATTAAGCACTTTAAAGGAGAACTTAAAAATCTTTTCATTAAATTACTATTTATTATTACGAAACTTAGGACTAACAAAAGCATTATCTAAGATTTCAGGCATTGGGTGAAGGATGCCTCCATTTGAAGCCCAGATGCATCCATTACTCACACAAGCCTCCATATATCTTTTTGCCTGTACAATGGAGCTGCCAATGGAGTGGTGGTTATGAGAATTAAGTAATGGAAAAAAAATGCTTAACAGACATTTGGCACATTCCAACGAGCTAAATAAATATTCATTATTATTGAAATAATTCCATTATGACTGCTATTATTTGGGGAAAGCATTATAATAAAAGTTAATTTAAAAAATTCAAATAGAGGCAAGATTGCAATTTTTACTGATTCACAAGTTAATAACAGGGTTTGAAATTCTCTATCCTTAAACATGATCATTCAATGTAAATGGAGGATGCTGAGGGCTAATGGTAGGGAAGTCTGTTTATCCTAACATTCCCCAGGGTACCTGGACAGGTCTGAGTGTTCACTTGCTTGCCTTTGGCTTACTCAAGTAACAAGGAAAAATAGCGGAGAAATGCTGCATCGACTTCCTGGATTAACACTATATCATGAGCTGCGTAATTATTATAATCAGAACGTAGCAGATACATTTCTAGGATGAATAAAAGAAAATGTGTTTCCATATTAATTGGGCATCACGGACTCAACAGACATGAGTTTGAGCAAGCTCTGGGAGTTGGTGATAGACAGGGAAGCCTGGCGTGCTGCAGTCCATGGGGTCGCAAAGAATCGGACACGACTGAGCAACTGAACTGACTACAGATAACATTTACTAATATTCACTTCAGATATCTTCCTGTTATTTCATTACTCTAGCAGTTATACATGTTTTGGCTGCTTTAAATCCTCAGTTTAATCATTCTACTAATTTAAAATTGCACGATTTCAGCCCAGGTATTGTAATTAGTCTCTGTGGGATACCAATCACTACTTGGGCTTGCAAGATGAGAGCTATACCCAACACTTGGTGCTCATGTATGTGTGACACCCTAACTCATCTTTTTATTTCAGGGTAGAAAGAAAACAGGGGATATGTGTTTGCCAATAAACTTTAATATAATTCTCCCAGGAGCAGTGACTATAAGATTAAATTTCAAATGAATACAACAGTATGTACACTAAGCACTTCAAATATGTCAGTCCCTCTAATTTGGTCCAAGTCAAGAATTCTTTAAAAAAGGGAAAAATCAGTTTCTGTTGGAATTCCTTTTATGCCTTCTGTTAGAAATTTGTAAAACTGGCTCTTGCTGGCTCAGATAGTGAAATAACAATGCATTCAGCTCCGGGCGAGCGGCTTTCCAGGCCAACCTGTCAGGAGAGAGACAGACAGCTGAGGGTAATTCATTCTCGCCACTGGGTTTCGAAGGGCTTGCAAAGAGATCTGGAATTTCTGAAATATAAATAGCACTAACTTAAAGCAAGAAATAGAAGGTGTTCTTCACATCTGCGGAGAGGCGAAAGAGGAGCTGTGAGCAAAGGGAAGCTAGCCAGATGGGATTTAAGAATCAAAAACGGGGAATTCTATCCGATTCTAAGGACACACCTTAATCAAGGATTACTTGGAATAACTGATTCATAGTGTTTTGTAAGTCTTCTATTCCTCAAAATGATCTGAGTATGCAAATAAATCCTATGCAAATGAGCCTTGGATCAAGATATGAAACTAAAATATGCCAGTGAAAATAAAATGAATTGAGAGAACTGGAAAGAGCCAAAACAGGCTTAAAGCTGTGTTTTGGTTTTTATTTTTTTGCTAATTAATTCAGCATGCGACTCACATTCCAGTAGTAGCAGAGAGACTGAGCCCACACTCAAAGTGTTGGTGAATCCCACACCGGGACCAGAGTCTGGGCTCTCATCAGGGTCACGCCAGCCGAGCCGCACCAGGAACTGACTCGCTGCCAGGCGCTCTCTGCTCACACAGCTCCTGTGGGGAAGAAATCTGATACCACTTCACAGTGGCAAGTGTTATGACTTCAAGTATTCATCCTGCAGAATTCATAAATCTCTGTTTTTGTTTCTAACACCAGTATATTGAAGTCCTCAGGGAAAATATGAGGAGATACATAAATGAAAGCAAGCCTCCAAGAAAGTTTCTTTTTCTTCCCTTCTTTATTTTTTTCTATTACTTCACAGGAGAACATGTCTCAGAATTTGTCTCTAGTGTATCTTAGAACAACCTCCCTGTGGGTTCATTGGGCAGAATTTACTGAGGGTAAGAGCATGAAAACATCCTTTAGGTGTGAATTGGTCATCAGGACAGACCAACAGGATGGAAAAGTGATGATGCCATGCTCACACCTGCTTGTCCTGTGTCCAGGTAAGGCATGGTCTTGGTCCCAGACTCTGGGTGTCCATGGTCATTTCATTCAATGCTCTTTCCTGCCCAGGTCACATGAAGAATTTTGGTGTGCCAGGACATTTCTAGTGTCAATGGGGATTAAGACTCAGGCTGCTTGATGACCATATAAGAGTAAACACGTAACTCAAGCCAATCTTGTCAGAGTGCAGCCTGCCTGGCTAGCAGGCTGGTAAGGGGCTCCCTCTCCTAGAAGTCAGGAGCCTGGATGTTAGTCAGATGCGTGTAAGCCTAGCTTTTCAAATCCTTTCCCACCCACCCAATCCTTTTAACTGCAGAAACCGGGTATATAATTTTATAAATACTCACAAAGCTAAATTTATTGCTCATGTTGTTAAATTTTTATTTGATTTTCCTGTTAAAGCTTTCATCTAACTATGAATATGCCTATTTCTCAGGTAATTGTGCAATTACCTACTATAAATATTTAAATTTTCTCATTTTTCCTCAACTGAGCAATATAAATTGACTCATATCTAAATGCACTGATTTTCTTCTGTCATTTCCAATCTGTTATTAAACTTATCCAGTGACTTATTCCAGGATTATATTTTAATGAAGAAAATATATTTGTTATCTACTAATATATTTTGTTAGACCTTGTACGTTCTATTATATTGTCTTAATCTCAGGTTACAGCTTTGAACCTAATAGTCTGTAGTCATGAATGAACCTCTGCTACCTCATGCTCTGTTCAGATATGACAGGGGTCAGGCCATGACATGGCTCTTAGATTTGCTACAGACACGATGCTCGGCAAATGTCTCACTGTCCTCCTCGAAACGCCTTCCTATTTGAAGATGACACCCTTGTCGTCATCACCCACTGTCTTACGGATCTGAAAACACCAGTGTGACCATCAGCCCTCCTTCCCTGCCCCTAGTTCCCAGGGCAAGTATTTCATCAATATGTCTTAGTCCATTCTGTTATAGCAGCCCAAATGGACCAAGACAAGGATTACTCATAGGTACTGAATATTAAAATTACTACCATCTTCCCCATGAGACTGTGTCTTTGATATCTACAAAAGTATCTTCGCCAACTGCGCTCCATCTATGCCCCTTGGTCTGTGGCACAAGATGGCCATGCAGGTTCCTCCCAGGAATTTGGAATTTACGCTGAAAAACAATAGGTACAGATTTCTTGGCAGCACAGTTCTGGCAATGGCAACACTCCAGAGTGAAGCTTTATAACACAGCCTGGAGATCCTACACTTAAGGACTGGGCTTTTAAATTAAATTCCCCAGTCCCATCAGAAACCCTCCCTGCCTTTTTTTTTTTTCTTATAGTAACTATAATGCACGTGTGCTCAGTCGCTTCAGTAGGGTCAGATTCTTTGCGACCCCATTGACTGTAGCCTGTTTCTGTCTGTGGGATTCTCCAGGCAGGAATACTGGAGTGGGTTGCCATTTCCTTCTCTACTATTAACTATAGTAGAGTCTTTTGAATGAAACACCAATAATAGCCAGCTTTATTTCTGTGATCTCTTTACTCTCTGATAAATTTTTGTAACTTCAAATATGGATGGATTACACTGATGTCTAATATCTGTGAGTACATGGAATAAAGGGAATTATAAGACTGTATGATGCACCATGGACTTTATTAAAGCAAATTCATCCCATCCCACCCCAAATCTCCAAACAATTCTTAGAAATGTGGTATTGAATTTTCCATCAAATATATGATGGAGGTTTGAGTGACTTTATGAGAATTTCAAGGCTTCCCTGGTGGCTCAGTGGTAAAGAATCCACCTGCCAACACAGGAGACATAAGTTCGATTCCTGGATCAGGAAGTTCCCCTGGAGAAGGGAATAGCAATCACTCCAGTTTTCCTGCCTGGAGAATCCCATGGACAGAGGAGCCTGGTGGGCTACAGTCCATGGGAGTCACAAAAGAGTCAGACACAACTGAGCAACTAAACAACAACAGCAACAACATGTGCATTTCAAAGGATAGAACTTTCTGAGAGCACAAAGGTTGGGCAATAATCCAGTGCAGTCATATCCTGGTTACATAATAAACTAGACAAACTGCTAAAATCACCTCCATTTTTATGATATTCTTTTTGGAGTGACAGCTCTTTTAAACCCAGTAACTTATAATGATCATTTTCTTCTAACCCTAATGACTTATATTTTGTCCCTAGGAGAGCTCAGCTTCATAATAATTTTTTAAATTCTTGCTCTTTTTTATTTAGTGTAACTATACGTCTTGGAGAAGGAAATGGCAACCCACTCCAGTGTTCTTGCCTGGAGAATCCCAGGGACGGGGGAGCCTAGTGGGCTGCTGTCTGTGGGGTCACACAGAGTCGGACACAACTAAAGCGACTTAGCAGCAGCATACCTCTAGGAACAAGAATGTACCTTCCAACCTTTCTAAAAGGGACTCTTCAGGAAAATCTCAGGCATTACTGATACGTGGATATGATTTTAAAGAGTCAGTGAGAGAACATGACATACAAATCTAGTGAAAATAACATCAGATTTGTTAGCGACTTGTTTGGAAAACTTGAAATTCTAACATGCATATAATGGAGGGGGGATCAAATGAAATAAATAAGCATTTATAGTCAAATAAACAAAAATCATTAGTACAAAGGGACTAGTGTCACCAAATACATTTTGGTTTTTCTAGATCCAGTTACCCTCATATGTCTTATAAAGAATCCATGTCTCATTGCAAATCTAATTCTGCCTCTTCTCTGTAAGCAACATTTGAAGAAACTACATTAAAAACTGACTGAACAAGAGAACTGCTTACGGAACATTTGCCACATAGAAACACTGTGCTAGTTCTTACGGAAAATAAAAACAAACAAAAAACTGAATATAACAGTTTCTATGTTTCAAGACTTCATAAGCCATTGATATAAGCCTCATGAGAAGCAGGACAGGAAGTGAATGACTTACACAAAGGTAATTTGGGTATTCAAGAGAAAGTATGCCAAAGTAAGTATTTTAAGGATGAAAAGGGACTCTGACATACAGTTTAACAGGAAGGCAAAGTTGTTCCAAGTGGCTGCAGTAAATATAATTAAATGTGTGAAGAAAAGAGTAGTTGCAGGGAGCTTGTGGGGCAAGGAGTAGGGTGAGGTGCATAAGGTTTAGAGTGTTTGTATGTGGCAGGAGCATGCATCAGATAAGACAGGTTGGGAAGGGACCACTGACTGAAGAGGATGGCTTTTACCATCCTGCCCAGCAACAGCAGGGGCGAGGACAACGGGCGAGACATGTGCCTCGGGCAGTGATCCCTTGCCTCGAGAGCAATCCCACTCACTACGCTAAGTTTTCCCAGTGAAGAAATAAACTCACAATAATTTGCTGTGAATATTGGGGAACATTTCTGTATCCTTAACAGATCAACACTAAAAGTCCTTTGTAAGAAATCTGTGTCAAGCTGATCCCTCTTCCACTTAGAAAAACAGCTCTATTAGGATATGCCTTTACAGGTAAACAAATAATAATGTGTCATAAAGTCTTTAAAATCTACCACCAAGGCCATTAAGACTTCTCTTGTTTGACCTTGGAGAAAATCTTTCTCCACAATAGGAATTCTGACCGTTATACCATGAGTGTGAATCATTGCCTACCTGAGCACCAACAATCGAAGCACTGGGATTTCCAAACTTCAGTCTGCTCTAGATTTGCTGCATTACTCTGGAAATGCCTTTGTATTTCTCTCTTCTGGTTTGTCCATCACAAAAATGGTGTTAATAAAAGTCATCACCTGTCTGCCTTCCAGGGATGCTGTGAAGATAAACTCATATCCTTAGTCAAGTGCACAGCTTAAACAATTCTCAATAGTAACTGTATTAATAACCATGACAGCAGCAAGGAGATGTTATCCTGTTGTGGGTATTATAATTTATTGGCCTGGGAACTCAACTCAAGGCCTGCAGTTACAGAAATCTATGAGGAGGTGAAGTTTTCATGGGCACTGTCTGCAATATTGCATAGGAATCTGGAATGTCAGGTCCATAAATCAAGGCAAATTGGAAGTGGTCAAACAAGAGATGGCAAGAGTGAATGTCGACATTCTAGGAATCAGCGAACTGAAATGGACTGGAATGGGTGAATTTAACTCAGATGACCATTATATCTACTACTGCGGGCAGGAATCCCTTAGAAGAAATGGAGTGGCCATCATGGTCAACAAAAGAGTCCGAAATGCAGTACTTGGATGCAATCTCAAAAATGACAGAATGATCTCTGTTCGTTTCCAAGGCAAACCATTCAATATCACAGTAATCCAAGTCTATGCCCCAACCAGTAACACCAAAGAAGCTGAAGTTGAATGGTTCTATGAAGAACTACAAGACCTTTTAGAACTAACACCCAAAAAAGATGTCCTTTTCGTTATAGGGTACTGGAATGCAAAAGTAGGAAATCAAGAAACACCTGGAGTAACAGGCAAATTTGGCCTTGGAATACGGAATGAAGCAGGGCAAAGACTGATAGAGTTTTGCCAAGAAAATGCACTGGTCATAACAAACACCCTCTTCCAACAACACAAGAGAAGACTCTACACATGGACATCACCAGATGGTCAACACCGAAATCAGATTGATTATATTCTTTGCAGCCAAAGATGGAGAAGCTCTATACAGTCAGCAAAAACAAGACCAGGAGCTGACTGTGGCTAAGACCATGAACTCCTTATTGCCAAATTCAGATTTAAATTGAAGAAAGTAGGGAAAACCACTACACCATTCGGGTATGACCTAAATCAAATCCCTTATGATTATACAGTGGAAGTGAGAAATAGATTTAAGGGCCTAGATCTGATAGATAGAGTGCCTGATGAACTATGGAATGAGGTTCATGACATTATACAGGAGACAGGGATCAAGACCATCCCATGGGAAAGAAATGCAAAAAAGCAAAATGGCTATCTGGGGAGGCCTTACAAAGAGCTGTAAAAAGAAGAGAAGTGAAAAGCAAAGGAGAAAAAGAAAGATATAAGCATCTGAATGCAGAGTTCCAAAGAATAGCAAGAAGAGATAAGAAAGCCTTCTTCAGCAATCAATGCAAAGAAATAGAGGAAAACAACAGAATGGGAAAGACTAGGGATCTCTTCAAGAAAATCAGAGATACCAAAGGAACATTTCATGCAAAGATGAGCTCGATAAAGGACAGAAATGGTATGGACCTAACAGAAGCAGAAGATATTAAGAAGAGATGGCAAGAATACACAGAAGAACTGTACAAAATAGATCTTCACGACCCAGATAATCACGATGGTGTGATCACTGACCTAGAGCCAGACATCCTGGAATGTGAAGTCAAGTGGACCTTAGAAAGCATCACTACGAACAAAGCTAGTGGAGGTG
>NW_011494635.1:5710365-5725648 GCF_000754665.1 Bison bison bison | reverse complement strand
CCAGTTGAGCTATTCCAAATCCTGAAAGACGATGCTGTGAAAGTGCTGCACTCAACATGCCAGCAAATTTGGAAAACTCAGCAGTGGCCACAGGACTGGAAAAGGTCAGTTTTCTTTCCAATCCCAAAGAAAGGCAATGCCAAAGAATGCTCAAACTACCGCACAATTGCACTCATCTCACACGCTAGTAAAGTAATGCTCAAAATTCTCCAAGCCAGGCTTCAGCAAAATGTGAACTGTGAACTTCCTGATGTTCAAGCTGGTTTTAGAAAAGGCAGAGGAACCAGAGATCATTGCCAACATCCACTGGATCATGGAAAAAGCAAGAGACTTCCAGAAAAACATCTATTTCTGCTTTATTGACTATGCCAAAGCCTTTAACTGTGTGGATCACAATAAACTGTGGAAAATTCTGAAAGAGATGGGAATACCAGACCACCTGATCTGCCTCTTGAGAAATCTGTATGCAGGTCAGGAAGCAACAGTTAGAACTGGACATGGAGCAACAGTCTGGTTCCAAATAGGAAAAGGAGTTCATCAAGGCTGTATATTGTCACCCTGTTTATTTAACTTCTATGCAGAGTACATCATGAGAAACGCCGGGCTGGAAGAAGCGCAAGCTGGAATCAAGATTGCCGGGAGAAATATCAATAACCTCAGATATGCAGATGACACCACCCTTATGGCAGAAAGTGAAGAGGAACTCAAAAGCCTCTTGATGAAAGCGAAAGTGGAGAGTGAAAAAGTTGGCTTAAAGCTCAACATTCAGAAAACGAAGATCATGGCATCTGGTCCCATCACTTCATGGGAAATAGATGGGGAAACAGTGGAAACAGTGTCAGACTTTATTTTTCTGGGCTCCAAAATCACTACAGATGGTGACTGCAGCCATGAAATTAAAAGACGCTTACTCCTTGGAAGGAAAGTTATGACCAACCTAGATAGCATATTCAAAAGCAGAGACATTACTTTGCCAACAGAGGTTCGTCTAGTCAAGGCTATGGTTTTTCCTGTGGTCATGAATGGATGTGAGATTTGGACTGTGAAGAAGGCTGAGCGCCGAAGAATTGATGCTTTTGAACTGTGGTGTTGGAGAAGACTCTTGAGAGTCCCTTGGACTGCAAGGAGATCCAACCAGTCCATTCTGAAGGAGATCAGCCCTGGGATTTCTTTGGAAGGACTGATGCTAGAGCTGAAACTCCAGTACTTTGGCCACCTCATGCGAAGAGTTGACTCATTGGAAAAGCCTCTGATGCTGGGAGGGATTGGGGGCAGGAGGTGAAGGGGATGACAGAGGATGAGATGGCTGGATGGCATCACTGACTCGATGGATGTGAGTCTGGGTGAACTCCCGGAGTTGGTGATGGACAGGGAGGCCTGGCGTGCTGGGATTCATGGGGTCGCAAAGAGTCGGACACGACTGAGTGACTGATCTGATCTGATCTGGAGACGTCTGTTGGTCTAGGTTTTCCACAGAGATTAGAAGTGTTTGTCGGCATTTGGGAACATGGGGACAGAGCTGATGCTCTCTCACAGCTTTACATTTAATAATTAGTGATGGTATGTCTTGCTAGCATCCACGCATAATGCAGTTTCAAGGATAAGTAGACTGGTCACTTTATTCTTTACTCAAGGTACCTTTTGGTGCCTCGAGGGATGGGGCACTATTTTCCAAGAAGCTCTCGCGTGAGTAGGATTTGTTGGGTGGAAACAAGCTAGTGGAGGTGGAGGCGTGCAGAGCTGCTGCATCTATACGGGCCTGCACCAGCCACGCAGCCAGCTACTCTAACAGCTGCTCCCAGGGCCCTGCAGCCTCTCCCAGTACACAGGACCTCCTGTTCAGGTGGCTCTCCAAGCAGTGCCTCCAGGACAGCCTCGTGTGATGTTCCAGAGACCTGGGCCCTCCACTGAGTGGTGTTGTTCTCTCCTGAGTCCTTCCTTCAGCCTCTGGGTAGGGAAAGAGAGCGGAGGACTCTGAGAAATGTCTGGTGGCCTGACTGTGAAGTGATAACACACCCCAGGCCACCCCTCAGGTGGATAACCACCTCTACCTGCCTGGTGTGGGGAGATATTCCTTGCTGTGTT
The DNA here is from genome assembly GCF_000754665.1 of Bison bison bison. Classification (NCBI taxonomy): domain Eukaryota; kingdom Metazoa; phylum Chordata; class Mammalia; order Artiodactyla; family Bovidae; genus Bison; species Bison bison. The sequence continues at coordinate 5,723,563 of NW_011494635.1, read as the reverse complement.
TCCAAACGGTAAAGGGAATCTCGTCAGTCTCTTTCACAGGCCTTAGGATAGGGTAAGAGTGGCAGACAGCATAGGTTTTGCTCTCAGACAAATCATATATTCGTCTGGCTCTTCTTCTAGCTACGTTGGATGAATTTTTTAATATGCTACATAGAAGCTGTCCACTCTTGGGCAGGTTCTTCTCCTCCTCTTTGCCTTCTCTCTCTCCCACTTTCATTCTTTAAAAATATCTCAGGCACTCTTTATTTAGGGATCATCCTCATAGGGTAGTGTTGAGAATCATACTCAGTAAAGCATATGAAAGTCGCTGCTGTGTCTGGGACCAGACAGGTTCTCAAGGACTCAGTGCTGTGTTAAGTCACTTCAGTCATTTCTGACTCTTTGTGGCCCCATGGACTGTAGCCAACCAGGCTCCTCTGTCCATGGGATTCTCCAGGCAAGAATACTGGAGTGGGTTAACACGCCCTCCTCCAGGGGATCTCCCTTACCCAAGGATCGAACCCGTGTTTCTTAAGTCTCGTTCATTGGCAGGCAGGTTCTTCACCACTAGCACCGCCTGGGAAGCCCCAAGGACTCAGCAGTTCCCTAAATTATTTTTACGCACCCTGGAAATCTTTGGGGTAGTGGTAATCAAAGCGGGTTGTAGACACTTAAGTTTCCTCACTTTGTCATCTGGGTAGGCACAAGTTAAAAGAGTTTCAGTCTTTTAGGCACCAAATAATGAGGATATTTACTGTATGTACCAAATCTACACCCATGTTCCTAAAAGATGGTACGTGGAGAAAATAGGGGCTGCCAAATTCAACTGCAGTTACAGCATTCCTGATATGTAGCTTCCTTTCTAAATGTCTTAAAAAATGTATCAGTGGAAGGAAATCAGCCCTTTTTAAGTCATAAACTGCATGAAATCCTGGCATCTTTTGGGATTTGAACTGGCTATGCTCTTCAGCCAGTCTATGTAGACTAATTGAATCAGCTTAATTGAGCTACAAATCTATGAGGATGAGTTCATAAGGGATCTTGCATACACCCTGCTTATAGATAAATCAAAATGATTACAAAGTAGTCCTTCTAACCGTGACTTGCTGCAGGAGATGATGAAATGAAAAACAAGATAAGAGGAAGTGTGCACCTCTAAAATACAAGAAAGAGCTGGTGCAGGTTCAGGATTTGCTGTGCACAGATGCTGCTGTTCACTCCTGTTTAAAGAGGGGTTTCTCACTTGAAATCTGAATGATCTTATGTCTCCTGGAAACAGGAAAGAGATGAGGTAGTTCCCCTGTCAGTCGGCCTTCTTGCTCTACTACTAAAATGTTCAAAGTGTTTCTGAACAAATAGTAATTAAAGATGCAGTTCTTTGGAAAGGAAGGTAAGTCACAAGCCCCCAAAGTTAACATAAGTGCTCAGTGCACTTGTACCATCGGTATTCTGAGATCTGTCCACAGTTAAAACTCATAGAACGCAGTTTCTGAATTTCAATATGCTTTCCTACCAGATTAGGAAAAAAAAAAAAGATGTGGTTAAAATCCAGGTGTTAGAAGGCCAGCTGACATCACAGTCTGGCTGTTCCTTGGCATTTTAAACACTATGAATGATGTAAATTTTGTTTTCTGAATATGCTTGAAAAGGGATCAGTGGTCTAATCTGATCTTTAACAACTACATCCTTCCCATTTTCAGTCACTGTTTATAGATAAAAGAAATGGAAGTCATGTATTTATAATTCAAATTTGTTGAACCAAGTATGAAACTAATATGATTATCCCATTGTTCAGTGCAATTTCATTTATACACCTGAACAAATGACTTTGTTTTTTTAGCTTCAGTATTCTGAGTTATAGACTTTCTTGTATTTCAACATACATCCGAGTAGAAAAAGAGATTAGATTTTCTGCAAAATATTAATGCTGGTATATTTGAATATTCTGTTTAACAGAATATTTTATTTGAAAATTAAATTTCAGTATCAAAATGGACAACACAAGTAATGGGTTTATAAAAACAAAATCCATCCTTCTCCCAAACACATTACCTACATGAAAATAAAGAGATTTATAAATAGGCTTTTTAGGTAATTTTTTTTACAGTTTAAACATTGATCATATATCTGGTTGGGAAACTGATTTCTGTCTTGAAGGAGATGTCTTTGAGACTTAAAATGTTCCAATGAAAAATTATCCCGACATGGTTAAATTAAACATCATAAAGTTCATCTACTAGTGTCTTGGCTTTTCCTTCCAAATTCATCTTGTCATATGAGCCACAAACTGAAGAGTAACAGGAAAAGTTATGCAGAGCAACTCTCCAGCTTATATAAAAATTATGGGAATTAAATTACCTATATATGATACCATTTCAGTTCTGCTGATGAGGAAGCTGCATTACAAAGGAGATTCCCATTGCTGCCATTTGCAAATACTCAGGACAGGGGTGCTGTGATGAAAAATATGGTCTCTATGCACATATAAGTAGGCAGAATAAGGCATTTAGATTCTACAGACTAACTTTGAGAGGAACCAAAAGCTGGGTGATCTTAAAACAATCTTTTCTCACAAATTCACATAACGCCTTAAAATTACCCATTATTATTTACAGCTTTGGCTCATATCATTTTAGAGCCTATGAGGTCTTTAGTTGAAAAAATATAATAGTGTATATTTTTAGAATGAATTGCATATAATGAAGCCGTTTCACACCTATTATCTCTGATAATCCTTATACTTTAAGACAAAGGTGGAGGAGAGTTCTGTGGAGACGAACAGGTCCTGAAAAGCACAGGACTGAACCCAAGGATTTTAATCCAGGTCGCTCTCTCCTTTTATGATAACAATGATATCTTTATCCACTATTTCATTGCACACATTAATGTATCTTATCTGGAAAAGCTAGAAGGCTCATTTTGATGAAAGGAAATAATAGGAAGCACTGATCCATACCACAAAAGACAGGCTAGTTTGAATGGGAAGCTCAGGAAAAGAGAGAAGGTGAAAATAAGTAGAGGAGAGTAGACAGCGTACAGATATCCTCAACAGAATAACTCCATTCAAAACAACAAAAGTGCTCGAAGTTGAGCAGTGTAAGTCTCCAATTTTGTTCTCCTTTGGTATTGTGCTGCTCATTCTGGGTTCTTTTCCTTTCCATATGAAACTTAGAATCACTGTGTTGATATCTACAAAATGACATGCTGGGAAATCGTCCCAATAGCACTGAATCTATAAATCAAGTGGGAAAGAGCTGATGTCTTGAAAACGTTGAGTCTTTTGACCAATGAACATAGAATGTCTTTCCATTTATCTAGTTGTTTAACTTTTTTGTTTCATCTATAGTCCTTATATAGATCTTGTACATATTTTGTTAGATTTATTTCTAACCACATGCTTCTTTTGGTGCTAACATAAAGAGTAGTATTACATTTTTAAGTTCCAACCGTTTGTTGCTGTTTATTTAGGGAAGCAATTGTTCTTTGGATATTAACCTTATATCCTGAAACTTTCCAGAATTACTTATTTCCATGAGTTGTTTTTTTTTTTTTTTAATTTTCAACATAGACAATCATGTCATGTGTGAACGGTTTTAGTTTTTCAATCAAATCAGTATACCTTTATTTCCTTTTCTCATTTTATTGCATTAGCTAAGACTTTCAATTTGATGTTGAATGGAAGTTTGAGCAAACTCCAGGAGACAGTGAAGGACAGGGAAGCCTGGCGAGCTACAGTCCACCAGGTCATAAAGAGTCAGACACGACTTAGCGATTGAACAACAACGGGAATGATAAAAGGGCACATCTTGGCTTTGTCCTTCATCTTAGGCAAAAAGCCTCTAGTTCCCCACAGTTATGCATAATGTTAGCTATAGACTTTTAATAGATATTCTTTATCAAGAAGAGAAAGTTCACTTTTATTCCTAGTTTTCAAAGAGTTTTTATGATGAATTAACTGTTGGATTTTATCAAACGCTTTTTCTGCATCAATTGTAATGATCATATAATTTTTATTCTTCAGCCTGTTGATACGATGAATTAACATTAACTGATTTTCAAATCTTGAGCCATCTTTGTATACCTGAGATAAATCCCATTTTGTTGTGGACTGTAATTCTGACAGGGTTGAATTCATATTGTTAATATTATGTTCAGACTGTTGCTTCCGTATTTATAAGAGATATTGTAGTTTTCCTTTCCTGCAACATCTCTGTCTGCTTTGGTGTTAGGGATAATACATGCCTCATAGAATGATAGAAATTATTACATCTGCTTCTATTTTCTGAAATAAATTGTTGAGAAATGTTTTTTTTTTTCTTTAAATGTTTGGTGGAAGTCACCAGTGAAACCATCTAGATCTGATGCTTTCATTTTGGAAAGTTATTATTAATTCAGTTTCTTTAATCCATATGGCCCTATTCCGATTATCTACATCTCTTTATGGGAAATTTATTACATTGTGTCTTTCAAGGAATTAATACATTTGACTTAAGTTATCTAAATTTAGGTCATAGAATTGTTCATACTATTCTTTTATTATCCTTTTAATGCCTGTAGGATCATTAGTGATGGCCCTAATTTCATCTCTGATATTAGTAACTTTATCTTCTCTCATTTTCTTCTTGTTTAGCCTGGCTAGTGGATTATCATTTCTATTATCTTTTCAAATAATCAGGTTTTGATGTCATTGACTTTCTATAATGTTTTCCTGTTTTCAATTTCATTCCTTTATGCTCTAATACTTCACTTTCGTACTCCTTAAATTTGTATTCCTCTCCTTTCTCTCGTTTCATAAAGGCGAAGAGAATATTATGAATTTAAGCTCTACCTTCATTCTGATATATAAATTCAATGCTTTGAGTTTTCTTTTAAGTATTCCTTTGCTGCATTTCACAAATTTTGATGTTTTACTTTTAAATTCACGCTTCAATTGATTTTTATTTTGAAAAGTATAATTTTTATTTATTTGGTTTAAAATACTTTTATTGATAACTTCTCGAGTTTCTTCTTTATCCCATGTGTCATTAATATTTACAAGTGTGTTGTCTGATATCCTAGGTTTTCCAGCCATCTCTCTGATAGTAATTTCCAGTTCAATCTAATTATAAGAGCCTACATTGTATGATTTCTATACTTTTATATTTGTTAAGGTATGTTTTATGCATACAATATGGTCTATCTTTGTAACTGTTCCATGTAAACTTCAAAAAAATGGGTAATCTGATGTTTTTGAAATTGACGGTGCTGTTAAACTATATCCTTACTGATTTTGTGCCTGCTTTATCTGTCAATTACTGACAGAGGTGTCTTGAAATCCCCTACTGAAATAGTAAATTTATCTATTTCTCTTTTTAGTTCTATCATTTCTATCATTTTTTTTTCATTCATTTTGATGTTCTATTGGTAAATGCATATGCATATGGATTGTTATGTCTTCTTGAAGAATTGTTCCTTTCTTATTATATAATGTCCCTCTTTTTTGACATCCAAATGGTTTATATGCATGATATAAAAAGCATATCTCCAACAGTTCATCAAGCATCTGAAAATAATATTATTTATTATTTTTAATAAAAACAAAATCTTCTGAAGAGACCCTCTCTCTTCCAGGTCAGGCAGCTCAAATGTCCATTATGTCTAGAAGTGGAGAGATGGAGCTCAGGGTCAACGTCTGCTTCCCTTGAACTTGGGATCTGCCTTTCCAAATGCTCAGTACATCCATTGGAGATGTGCCTGCTGCCTTTGACAACTGCAGCTGCTCCCACCCTTTCATCCTGAGGGCCAGTAGTTGCAAATGTTTCATCCCGGCTCTGACAGTCTAAGGCAGAGACACCAGAATATGAGGAGGGTCAGGCAAGGGAAGCTAAATCTATAAATGCTCCTGAGTCTCAGTCAACCACTGCTCATCTTCAAGCCTCTTTCTCCAGCAGCAGATTCTGGATGGGAGCTCCTGGGCAGAGGCTCCACACACCAGACTCTCGGTGCTGACCTCCCCTCTCGGCTGCCTCCACATTCCTCTTCCTGAAAACTGCTTGCAGAAGGATGAGAAGATTTTATTCCCAAACTTCTGACTAGTTGATCCTCCTCCTGCATCTGCATTTTCTGGCTGGTATGATAAAGGAACATCACAGTTTTTCAAGTGGTTTTTTAACAGAATACACACATATCTGAGTGTCACCCAAATGCAAGTCCAGACCCACAGCGAGGCCAAACAACACTGAAATGTTGGTGTTTGGAGCAGAAAAAGGTTTACTGCAGGGCCCCCACGAAGAGATGGAGGCTCATGCCTTAAACACCCCAAGCTCCCCAAGAGCTCTCAGCAAAGCCCTTTCCTAGGGAAAGGGAGGGAGAGGTGGGTGAGTTGTTGCAAACATCTTAGTGTCAGAGTCTTTGCTCCTGAGCTCAGGTCATGGTCAGATAACAACAATTCCTGTATATCTTTATCAAGCAAATGTTATTCTGCATTCTGACAAGAAAGGGCACAGTCCCTAGGCATGACTGTTACCCTCTGAGGTCCAAACCCTGGGTGAAGAGCAGATCTCAGCTGGTGGCTCCCTCAAGACCAGGTCCCAGACCCTGCCCAGCTGTCATCTCTGAGGGAGCTGGGCATCCAGGACCCAACTGGCCCTCGGGCTCCTCAGGCTGCACACACGGCAGGGACAGGTCAAGCAAACTGCATCCTATGCAGATGGCTGCTGCCGTGAGGTCGCAGAGACAGGGAAGGGGGCAAGGATCACTGCTGCCTCAAGGGCTGGACCCAGCAAGTGTACAGACTTGGCAAGGGCTCTGGAGCCAAGAACACAGCCCCAGCCTGTTCTCTGGGACCCCAGCTCAACTGCTGGCCAGGACCAGGTGAGCTGGAGGGTCCTGGGAGAAGGTGGGGATGGGCCTCTTACCTCACTCTGCCTGATGACCACCACTCTGCTCACCACTGGCTGAATGGCCCCAAAATGGTGGCTCATTGACAGTCGCTCACTTGAGGGAGGGGCCCATTGCAATGCTGACCAATGGCTGAGGGACTATTAGCAGTCTCTGGTAACGGGTTGCCTGTACCTACCCGCTGGGATACAAGACCGGTAGGGTGTAGCAACTGCCACATGCTAAGGGCTCTATTACACGGCCATCTTCACTTAGTGCCTCCGACATGACAAGAAACCAGGGGACCCCAGCCTGCTGTTAACGCACAAGGGAACGAATTTTCTGGGGGTATCTGGCAACCAAAGGCCCTCCCCTGGTCCCAACTAGGAGGGAAGCCCAAGGCAGCTTTTGCTCTTTCTGGGGAGTTATACTCTGTGGAGCGGGTTATGACTTGGGCTGGAGGAGGGGCTGCCTCTGGCGAGAGCTGAGAACTGAGAGGCACAATGGACTGGATGACCATGGAGCGTAGGAGGGGCCAGGGCGCCACAGGGCAGCAGATCCATCTGTGGAAACTGAAGACAGCCCACTCTTCCAGGCCAGGTGCTCTTCGGAGTCCTGATAAAGGTGAGGAAGCAGCCAGCCCCCATCCTCACCGCCCCCCCACCCCCCACCCCCCCACTGAGAGACTGATCTGATCTGATCTTATCTAGCATTTATTTGGAAGTTTTTATTCCAGGTAGCTACATTGTACTGTCAGTCAGTTCAGTCAGTTCAGTCACTCATTCATGTCTGACTCTTTGTGACCCCATGAATCCCAGCACGCCAGGCCTCCCTGTCCATCACCAACTCCCGGAGTTCACCCAGACTCACGTCCATCGAGTCAGTGATATCATCCAGCCATCTTATCCTCTGTCGTCCCCTTCTCCTCCTGCCCCCAATCCCTCCCAGCATCAGAGTCTTTTCCAATGAGTCAACTCTTCGCATGAAGTGGCCGAAGTACTGGAGTTTCAGCTTTGGCATCATTCCTTCCAAAGAAATCCCAGGGCTGATCTCCTTCAGAATGGACTGGTTGGATCTCCTTGCAGTCCAAGGGACTCTCAAGAGTCTTCTCCAACACCACAGTTCAAAAGCATCAATTCTTCAGCGCTCAGCTTTCTTCACAGTCCAACTCTCACATCCATACATGACCACAGGAAAAACCATAGCCTTGACTAGACGAACCTCTGTTGGCAAAGTAATGTCTCTGCTTTTGAATATGCTATCTAGGTTGGTCATAACTTTTCTTCCAAGGAGTAAGCGTCTTTTAATTTCATGGCTGCAATCACCATCTGCAGTGATTTTGGATCCCCAAAAAATAACGTCAGCCACTGTTTCCACTGTTTCCATGAAGTGATGGGACCGGATGCCATGATCTTCATTTTCTGAATGTTGAGTTTTAAGCCAACTTTTTCACTCTCCTCTTTCACTTTCATCAAGAGGCTTTTTAGTTTCTCTTCACATAACTATTTTATATTAGAAGTAAAAATGAATATCAAAGAGTTTTCACTGGTAAAAATTTCTGATTAACAGCTGTATGGTGACCAAAACTAAATTTTTGGTGGTGAGCATGCTGTGTTGTAAGCAGAAGTAGAAATATAATACTGCACAATGAAACTTACATGTTATAAGGTAATATTGCCTCAATAAAATTCTGATTACTTACTCATACTACATATAAAGGTCAATTTTGGCTAAGTGTAGTTCTAAATGAGAAAGTTAAAATAGTGAATTTTCCTGGGAAAATATAGGAAATAGAGAAATCTCCATTGCTTGGATTAGGTAAATATAGCACAGTAAATAACCATAAAGTTTAAAAAAAGAATGCATTGGTCTGCATTCAGGCTAAGAGGTTCTATTTATTAAATCATGCCAGGAGTGTGAAAATATGTTACAACATGAAAATATAAGTGTGGAAGTCTCAGTTCTTAAATCTAACTCTAAGCCTAACCCTAGCCCTAGACCTTAATTGATGAGACTCTTTTGTGAGTGATAGTCGCTTAGTCGTGTGTGACTCTTTGTGACCTCATGGACTGTCGCCCACCAAGCTCCTCTGTCCTTGGAATTCCCCAGGCAAGAACACTGGAGGTTGTTGCCATTCTTTTCTCCAGAGGATTTTCCCAACGCAAGGATGGAACCTGGGTCTCCTACATTGTGGGCAGATTCTTTACTGTTTGAGTCTATTCTTAAAATTTGTTAGTATCAAGGAACATACTTTGTGAAGTGTCACCATAGGGAGAAAAAAAATAACAAAACAGGGAAGCTAAGCATAAGCCCCTTATTCCCTTGTAGAGATAGCGCAGGAATGCAAATGTCTCTATCACAAAACATTTAGTGCTAAGTGTTATAAAAAATTTTTGTAATGTGCTAGAAATTTTAATAGTATATTTTCCATGTCAATTCTTAAATGCAGTTTAAAGTCATAAGAATGAGACCTTTTGAGCTAAAATTTCACCTGAGAGTCTGTGAAATATAATATATTTATATATTAGGTTATTTAATATAACCTACAGGTGTTAGAAATACTAACATTTTTCTAATAAATTTAGTTATGAGGAGAATTCCCTTAAGAAACAAGGAGCATTGTTTTGATGTATTATTATATAGTTGTAGGAATTTCAGAAGAACATAAAAATATTACTGAGTAGGCACAAAATTCTGTGGGTATTTAGAGATAATAACATGTACCCAATTTATACAGTTCTGCATAATATATATGTTATGTGGGAAACTCTTAAGTTCTATTTCACTAATAAAATAGAAGATAAAAGATGAAACACATACTTTCATGTCCAGCCATCTAAATAAAACCTAAAGGAAAGATTGATCTGTGCTTTATGTTTTTTCCCTGCCTTTCTCAATGTCCCTAACAGAATTGATTCATTTGAGCATGTCATCTTTAAATGAACAGTTTCTAGCAAAGCTGATGCCTGCAGTAACCTTTGGCAACTTGTCATTTAAGAGGCATGGTAACCCTTGACCAACAGACTTTACAACTGTTTATCTTTCTTTGAACCTTACACACACTGAACCCAATTTGCTGAGTAGGTGTGTTTCTCCCCTGTTCATTTTTTTTTTTAATACATTTTAAAAGCTGCTTTACTGCTTATGGTTTGTTAAGTGCTACCTTGCTGGTGTTAAAATGATAGAGTTTCCCCAAATGACTATATTATTAATATTTTCACCACATAGTTTATATAGCAATATTTTAAGTCCTTTTCCCCATCCTAGTTTACTGTCCTGAGGGACCTGTGGGTCCTGATTTTGAGCCAGCCTTAGGCAGGTTGCAAACTGCACACCCAACCACTTGGGCCCAAGGTCATGGTTGAGTGAGGGACCTCTAATTCACTCCCCACTTCAACTGCAGGGCCTGGGAGCTCCTTCGTCCATCCTAGGTCTTGACCGAGACTAAAGTAAGGCATTCTTTTCAAACAGGCCATGATGTCCAAAAACTTTTGTATACTCCTAAAATGTTGAATTATTTGAAAAAGCTCGGAAAAGAATGAAAAATCAACATTCACAAAAGCTAGCATTTGTTTATAAAGACAGAACATTCCAGGGCTGTCCCGTCTCTGACCCCTGGAGTTGGGAAGGCTGTGCCTTGCTGTGGGAGTCATCCTTCTTTGCCTCATTCCCATCCTCTCCAGCTCCTAGACTTGATTATATATGGCTTTGGTCATGGTTTCAGGGAAGCTCCATTACTGCAGACCCACACAGGCCTCTGAGGTGGAATGCACCACTCATTGGGTCTTCCCTCTCTCATAATATTTAGTTTTCCTGATCTCCTGGAACATACATGGAAGAAAGTTGGAGGAGTGTATCTGTTTTCACATTTTATGTGTAGCAAAGAGTGATGAATGGCTGAGTTCATCGTACTAAGTTCACATAATAGTTATCATTCAAGCCACATAGCATCTTAACTTTCTATGTAATTCCTCACTAGATAATATTGTTTAAAAAAGACTCCATCATATGGCTTTCAAATCAGTAAACTCAGAAAAAGCTTAAAATATCCGAAAAAGATATTTGTAATGATACACAGGAGACTTTGTTGGCTAGCAGAGTTTTAAAATGTTTACTTGGATATTTTTGGCCACACGTGAATGCAAAGTACATGCAAACGTAGTCTTCATCATCAGAATGAAATATCTTATTATAACTAGGAATACTGAACTAATTTTTTGCATTTATTTTATTTTGTGTTTTGAAGTTGATGTTCATATGAGTGTTGGACTACAAGAGTCCTTGTAATTGGATTACCAGACTGTCTGGGTATTAAAAAAGATGTGAAAAAATTACTTCCAGTTCTATTAGGTTCAAAAAGATTTATTGAGATCTTGGAATATCAGACTTGCCAAAGGGGAGAACCATATTCCAAACTCATCTTTCTTTTCTAAATTTGGTTGTCCAAAACCACTGCATTTACTGCAATTAATAAAAATCCTCTGGCAAGGCATAAGAGTGTTCCTGATGAAAGCTGCTAGCACTCTCCCCAAAAGACTTGGAACGACACTAAATTAATGAGGGAGGGAAGGAAGAATTAATTAGTATTTGATAGCAGAGCATTAGATGTTGATTTATTAGTCAGGACCAGCTTTAGCAAAGTTGATAAACCTCAAACCATATCCTTCCCAGGTACATCCTCCTCACCACCATAAACAGTCTATATATTAACTGATAGTAACTCATCACAAACAAATATAAGGGACTCTTCATCAGACGGGGCCACAAGTGTAGATGTGTAAATTTTCTCTTATTGAAATGATCAGAGGAATATAACAGCAATGGGAGAAATTACCTCAGTATAGAAAAATGAAAAAGTTCACTAACACAAGAAAATAAAGATAGAAACAAAACAGGGGTCATAGTAGATGACCAGACATAGTAGCATTTGAGGCAGTAAACTTAAAGGAATAGGGAGGATGGTCTTCTCTTGATAAATGTTACAATGCACATGAAGGGTGGGGATAGTTTTTGTATAACTCAGTTCAGTTCAGTTCAATTGCTTGGCCGTGTCCAACTCTTTGCGACCCCATAGACTGCAACACACCAGGCTTCCCTGTCCATCACCAACTCCCAGAGTTTACTCAGACTCATGTCCATTGAGTCAGTGATGCCATCCAACCATCTCATCCTCTGTCATCCCCTTCTCCTCCCACCTTCAATCTTTCCCAACATCAGGGTCTTTTCCAATGAGTCAGTTCTTTGCTTTAGGTGGCCAAAGTACTGCAGTTTCAGCTTCAACATCAGTCCTTCCAATGAACACCCAGGCCTGATCTCCTTTAGGATGGACTGGTTGGATCTCCTTGCAGTCCAAGGGACTCTCAAGAGTCTTCTCCAACACCACAGTTCAAAAGCATCTCTATGGCGCTCAGCTTTCTTTATAGTCCAACTCTGACATCCATACATGATGACTGGAAAAACCGTAGCTTTGACTAGACAGACCTTTGTTGGAAAAGCAATGTCTCTGCTTTTTAATATGCTGTCTATGTTGGTCATAGCTTTTCTTCTTTTAATTTAATGGCTGCAGTCACCATCCGCAGTGATTTTGGAGTCCAAGAAAATAAAGTTTCTCACTGTTTCCATTGTTTCTTCATCTATTTGCCATGAAGTGATGGGACTGGATGCCATGATCTAAGCTTTTTCAATGGTATAATTTGGTATAACTAGATTTTATTTTTTCCTATCTTGTCAATATTACTATTTTGATTACTTACAATTGATGCTGACCTGATAGGTTTTGTGTGTAATATTAAGCTGAAATATGTTTTATGTGGAGTATTCTGGTGCTTTACTGCACTCTTTTTTTGAGGAATGGGTAATATTATTTTTTATAGATACAGAAGGAAGTGATAGTGAGTAAGGCCAGTGAACTACAAGAAGTATGGACATGTTAGTCATTCAGTACACTTTTCATAATGTTTTGAAAACCACTTTACAGGTACATGACTATGGGTTTTGTTAAACTGTATCATATTAAAAAGCAGAGACATTACTTTGCCAACAAAGGTCTGTCTAGTCAAGGCTATGGTTTTTCGAGTCGTCATGTGTGGATGTGAGAGTTGGACTATAAAGAAAGCTGAGAACTGAAGAATTGATGCTTTTGAACTGTGATGTTGGAGAAGACTCTTGAGAGTCCCTTGGACAGCAAGGAGATCCAATCGGTCCATCCTAAAGGAGATCAGTCCTGAGTGTTCATTGGAGGGACTGATGTTGAAGCTGAAACTCTAATACTTTGGCTACCTGATGCAGAGAGCTGACTCATTTGAAAAGACCTTGATGCTGGGAAAGATTGAGGGCAGGAGGAGAAGGGGACAACAGAGGA
>NW_011494635.1:5702003-5710265 GCF_000754665.1 Bison bison bison | reverse complement strand
GGTTGGATGGCATCACTGACTTGATGGACATGAGTTTGGGTGGACTCTGGGAGTTGGTGATGGACAGGGAGGCCTGGCGTGCTGTGGTTCATGGAGTCGCAAAGAGTCAGACACAACTGAGCGACTGAACTGAACTGAAACTGTATCATGTAAATGTATACAGAAATCTTTTAAATTGTTATTAGCAGACTTTATTGGGTCAATAAAATTGGGGAAATTTGAGAAAAGCATATATTATGCAAAAGAGCTTGCAATAAAAAATATGGAGCAAAATGTTTTTAAAGGCAAGGAGAATGTGGGACAATTTAAGCTACAAAATAATTAATGACTATTATGAATTATAGCTCATAAAATAAAGCACCTATGCACGAGTCTCTCCTGATATAAATAATCAAATAAATAAATGGGAGCAAAGGAGAAAGTTTCTCTTACAGTGTAATTCCAGCATATAGAGAGAGAAGGAATGGTGAAATTAGAAAATCACCATTTACAAGCACCACAATCAAGTGTGATTCAGGCAAGAATGATAGTAGACCCTAAAATTAGTGGATAAAAGTCTGAAGAGACATAGAGTATTTCTATGCTCTAAAAACATCACCATACACCATACTCTTTAATGACAAGGGGAGAAATTAAAGTTATGCTTTATCCAAGTGAACATCATCAGAAATGAGTGTGATCAACCCCAGGCATCTGGCATCATCTGGAGCAGCAGTAGAAAAGAGCAACAGTTGGGTAATTGACAGAATACAAATAAGGTTTGTAGATCAGTGGATAGCGTCTTATTGATGTGTCACTCGTAAGTAAACAACTTCATACCTTCATGCAGATATTCTCATAATATAATTGTACTACACACAGATGTAGCATTAGAAGCCCTCTTCCACCAAATTAAACCCACACATTGGGAAGCCTTACTCCCTATTCTTGGACAAGTTCAAATTTTGTGGGTCCATTTCTCTATTGCAGTACGGGATCAATAATATAGATTTCTTGTTTTCAGTTTCAAATGTATAAAAATAAGTGCCATAAGAAGTTGTGGTAACATAAGTAAGTAAGTCACTTCAGTCGTGTCCGACTCTGTGCGACCCCATAGATGGCAGCCCACCAGGCTCCCCCGTCCCTGGGATTCTCCAGGCAAGAACACTGGAGTGGGTTGCCATTTCCTTCTCCAATGCATGAAAGTGAAAAGTGAAAGTGAAGTCACTCAGTCGTGTCCGACTCTTCACGACCCCATGGACTGCAGCCTACCAGGCTTCTCCGTCCATGGGATTTTCCAGGCAAGAGTACTGGAGTAGGGTGCCATTGCCTTCTCCATGTAGTAACATAGAAGTACTCAAAAATGATGATACCAGGCTCTTCATTTTTTTTCTCCTATTGTATTATAAATCCTAAACTTTAACTCCAAGCACTTAGGAAATCTTCTTGAGAGTCAAGTACTACTGAGAGACTAAATATGCAAATGAACAATGGCCCCGACCACACACGATGCTAGAAGTCTGACCCGCAGCCTCTGCAGACATCATTCTAGGGCTGCCAGGACAGGGACAACAGCTGCCATCAATCCTATTTTCACTCCCAACTCAGGACCAGACAGAGAAAGCCGATATGCTCAGTCAACAGTCACATTTCCCTTTCCTTCCTTTATTTTTATCTTTGACTATTTTCGACAATTAAACCTACCAACAATCGTATGTAGAACATCAAATAACACACATGGTTTTTCACTTTTCTCACATTAAAAATATTTAATCTTTCATTTCCCCATGGTTGTCCCCTTCCCTGCAGTTTCTAAAATCTTTTTTTTTTTTTTTCATAAAACTGTACCTCTGAGAAATGTGATGATGCTGGCATAGTGTTCTGGACTCTTGCTGTGGTACCACTGCCAGCAGGATGTTCCTTTATTAAAAAATGTAGAGCTTGCTTGGAGCCAATCTGATAGCCAGATGATCAAATGCAAGATATTTTTAAACACAACTTTTATGAGACCTGTATTTTATGGAGTTAAATTAAGACCAAATAATGAGAAAGTCATGATGATGCTCTGAGCAGGGTGCAGATCATCCTGGCCCTGGTTGCGCCCCTCCATGGGCTCAACAGTACCGCCCTATACATGTGAATAGATGCAGGCATCTGTGGAGGAACCACGTGTCTTGGCTTAGCAGTTATCATGCCTCCGCCCATGTGATGGCTTATCTGGAAAGGTCTGCACAGCAGTGGATGGGCAATAGGTTGAAATGAATGGTAGAAAAAGACTTCCCCAGAACTATATCCTCCTGCTCAACAGACACCATCCCCTCCAGACACAGGACAAACAGCCACTGCTGAACAGGACACATGGGAAAAGCTTTGTTCTTAGTTTGCTGTTTGGTAGGGTTAACCTAGGTGTAACCCTATGGTTCTTTTCCTCATTTGGGATTTTGTGTTTAAACTTGGAGACAACTTCAATAAGGTTCACGTATGTGGAGGTCAGATGTGTTGGAGTTTTCATCCAGTTCTAGATTGCAGTATCAGTTCCCCTCAACTTGTATTTTTACTCTCCTTTCTGCCTTTCTGAACTGTCTTCCAGTTCACACAGAATCCTATCTTTGGATTTGTTTTTTCTCTTTCTAACTGTCTAAAGGGCCTATATACATTTTTCTCTACTCTTGGCCCCCACCACATTACTTACATTCACTGAGGACTGAACTTTACCAAGCATGGTCAAAGTGCTGGAGATACAAAGACACACAGTTCTGCTGTTAATGGTATCACAGCGAGGTCAGGAAAGTAAGCCCAGAAACCAGCACGGGGTCGAGGGTTGCACAGGAGTAGAGTGTTTACTGAGATGGTGGGGACACCTGGTCAGACAGGAGGAGAGGAAGCCTGAGATGAGTGTCGGAGGATCAGTAGACAATGAAACAGAGATGGCTGCAGGGAAAGTGACCTGTGTAGAGACACATGGCCCATGGGACCGATGCTTCGCTTAAAGCTCTGATGTCATCATCTTGAAATTCTTAGTAATTTTGGGGGTTAAGGGGCTTTTCCTTTTGCTTTGATCTCTGCAGATGATGTGGCTGGTTCAAGAGGAAGGAAATACATGTGGAAAGGCACAGAAGCCTCAAGGAGCATGTGAGCTGAGGCAGGGGGTTCAGGGTGACTACAGGGAGTTGTGGGGGGGAACCTGCCTGGCCAGAGGGCTGGGAAGTTAGAGGAGAACCCGGGGTGAGAGCAGGCCACAGGTACAGAGTGAGAGGAGTGCTGCCCTGAGCTCTCGAGAGAATTTCTGTGTGGAGAGATGACAGAGGTAAATATTTCCATCTACAGAGGACAGGAGGGAAGTATGTCCAGAAAGAAGGGAAGAAACAGGAGGAGGAGTGAAGCAGAAAGAAGAAATGCTGAGGGGAGAAAGGGTTTTGAGAATTCGGTAAAGAGATGAGACATGCTTGTAGATACAGAAGACATTGAAAAAAAATGGACATCATTATGGGAGCAATAAGGAAGAAGTTAGATTTCAGTGAGTTCACGTATATGCTGATAGAAAAGAAGCAATTAGAGAGCAATGTTTAGGTGACAGAAGAGGGAGGTGAGGTCAGGACTGATGGAGCACATTCCCAGGAGACAAGAGGGAGACTCCTCATCCCCTGATACCCAGGTTACAGGAGGGGGCTCGTTCCTCAACATTAGCCCATATTTCCATCTCTGACAGAGCAGTCTCACCCAAAGCCATATTCAAAGGTGACCCCTCTCTCATGGCACCAACAGGATCCCTTGACTCTGCATCTCTGCTTTCCTCGTGTGTGCCTGCATGCTAAGTTGCCCCAGACATGTCAGACTCTTTTGACCCCATGGACTGTAGCCCACCAGACTCCTCTGTCCATGGGATTTCCCAGGTAAGAATACTGGAGTGGGTTGCCATTTCCTTCCCAGGGGATCTTCCCAATCCAGGTATCAAACCAGGGTCAGTTATGTCTCCTGCTTTGGCAGATGGGTTCTTTACCACTGGTGCCACCTGGGAAGCCCCTCTGCTTTCATCTCAGCATAGGTTTTATCCTTCCTTCACTCTGAGCTCTTCCATACACTCTTCCTCAGTGATTATTTTTTCTCACAACTCTTACTACAACTGTTACCCATACCTCATAATCAACTAGAGTGAACCTTCCCTCATGCACTGCATTTCTGCCACAGTCACTAATCCCTTCTGATGGGGGAAAAAAAGCATATCGTGTTCCTTTACTCATCCTCAAGTTCTTGTGTATCAGACAGCCTACCATCTTTCTTATTAATATGGTTCAGAAACTGTATCCAGGTGTCACTGGGGATCAAACAAATGCATGGGAGCACCACAAGTTTCCTTTAAACTTTTGAAGGAAACAGAGATCCATGGCATCTGTCAAACACTGCTAAATACTAGCTTGAATAATTAGTGACTTCAACATTGCAAGCTGCTAAGTCGCTTCGGTCGTGTCTGACTCTTTGTGACCCTATGTACAGGAGCCTGCCAGGCTCCTCAGTCCATAGGATTCTTCAGGCAAGAATACTGGAGTAGGTTGCCATGCCTTCTCCAGGGGATCTTCCCGACCCAGGGATCCAACCTGCATCTCCTGCAACTCCTTCATTGCAGGCAGATCTTTTATTGCAACTTTCTGTAATGTCACATCTTTGCAAAGCAGAGGTTTGGGTGCTTGCTATGATAACAAGCACGTGCAGTGAAAATCAACACAGGTCCAGAAATGAGGATTAAGAAGTCGTGCAATGCCTAACAGGTGCATATTTTCTAGTACTGAGTCATGGTGGTTATTTAACTATAAAATTAAAATATTATTTCTCCTTCAACTTATGTGTATTATTTTTTCCAATGGCCACTAAGTTGTTAGGACATAAACACTTATTAAGTCTTTTGGACTAAACTACTTGGTAAACAGAGCCATGTTTATTTTGGAATCGGGTAATGTGGAAGTGCTGCAGGGATACCACAGGCCGTGTGTGGATTGACCACTCTTAAAGATCTCGGCCCTGCCTTTTTAGAGTAGGGACCCAGACCGAAGCCAACTGCGGCTCTCTGGCCCACAGTCCGAAAGGGGAAAGAACGGCTGAAACCAATCAACCCCAGCAGGTCTCTCTCCATTGGAGAGTCCACGTGAAACACACAGTAGAGGAGCCCATCGTGGAATGGCCCTGGGATGGAGTGGGGTCAGAAGCCACGGCAGAGAAGCAGGAGGCAGAGTGTGTTTGGACTGTAGCCTTTCCTGTCACTGACTCACCCTTAGGACTGAGCACCAGAGCAGGAAGGAGCTGGCCACTCGACAAAGGGGCAGGTGGGTCAGGGAGAGGGAGAGACAGGGAAGACTGACCACAGGGGCAGCATAGGCCATCTACTTCCTTAGAGCTGCCGCCCTGTTAGTCTGTGTGTGGATGGAGGATGCCCCAGGTCCAGCCCATGAAAGTGTTTTCATATGTTTCTTTGTAAATCTGTATATCCTCATACCAACTCCTCCTAAAACATATATCCACTGTAGCTGTGTTTTCTTGACCTTGGCAATCAGCAAGAGCCCCATTATTATATTAGCACTTAGTGTGTGTTGTTTGTTCCTTTGGTTTGTGTGTGTTTGTGTCTGTTTCGTTTTATCTTGTGTTTTATTTGGCTGTGTCCAGTCTTCGTTGTGGTATGCGGGGTCTTAGTTGAAGCATGGGAACTCTTAGTTGTGGCATGTGGGATCTAGTTTCCTGCCCAGGGATCAAACCTGGGCCCCCTGTGTTGGGAGCAGGGAGCCTTACTTGCAGAACCACCAAGGAAGTCCCATTCCTTTAGTTGTTTTATGTGTTTTAATCTCCTAAATATGTTTTTGTTGTCTAGGAGACCTATTTTTATGGAAATCCCACAGTATAAGCCACATCATTTTTTATTATAAAATATGATCTAATGTACAGCAGGCTTTGAACCTTATCAGTTCTGCTGCATGATTTTAAACATGAGAAAAATTGTGTCTAAAAGTAAAATGGAAAGGCTGAGATGATACTCAATGAGTCACACAACCACAATTTAGCCTTAAGGCTTTGATTCCAAAGCACTGATTTCACTGTGTGGTGGGATTAAAGGTACTTACTGAGTTGTCCCTAATTATTCCTTAACCTCCATCAATGGCATAATTAAAAACCTCTTTACTGAATGTAGCTCATTATGCATGATGGTGCAGTAGTTGTTCCATGTGTCTTAGCCCAATAATGCTCCATTCCATAAAAGCAATGTAATACAAATTAAAATATTAATCTTAGGAGGTATTTGGTCAGCACAGTTCTTAAGTTTGTATTGAGTCCCATGGAAATCTACCAGGTGAAATTCCAGACAAGTATCTCCTCTTTGATGAACTTATCAAAAATTGTGATTTTGTTACTTACCAAAAACAAAACAAAACAAAAATATATATATATATACACACACACACATAATTGTTTTCACTTTGTACATTAACAAATCTTGTCATCTACAATTTTTTGCCTGTTTGTTCATCATCTACCCCATCGTAGGAGCATTCTTGTTGTCTCTGTATTCTTAAGAAAGGTATTTCTCTTTAGAAACTCCATTGTCTGGTGGTGAAAGGTATCGTCCCCCATATTATGAAAGCCAAGTAGTCACCAGCCCAAGATCACTCATGATTAATGACACTCGGATCCAAGGAATGTTGGCTTTGCTTAGTGGGTTCTTGCGCTGCTTGTGTAATTCACGTTGTGTGTCCTGGGGGAGGGGAATGCAAAGGATAGAAGAACATTTATGAAGACATAAATATATCTGTTCCTGTAGCGCTGTTTCTATTTATGTAGATGGGTGTATATTCTCGATGTCCATCTAATGTCTGATCTGCAGTGGTCAGTGATACATGGCTCTTCCATAAGCAGCCACATGTATTTGTTTTCATTTTGTGAGTATATAGCTTAATTTTTTAAAGTGTCTCAGGGTTGCAATGTCAGATATGTATCAAGTAATTTAAGTCATGGGTAAGGAATACATTTTCTAATACAGACTCAAGATGGGCTTGTACTTCAGTATGACAACACAGATATTTAAAATTTTTCTTCCTCCATACTCTCTAGGTGAACATTTCCTCTCATGGTTTTTAAATTTAAAATTTTCTTACAGCTCTTAAAAATCATGATCAGTTTCTACAGAGGGCATCATCAGTATCAGTTCAGTCACTCAGTCAACTCTTTGCAACCCCATGGACTGCAGCACACCAGGCTGCCCTGATCATCACTAACTCCTGGAACTTGCTGGGCACATAACCACTATTTATATTATGTGACCATGGACAGGGTGCATTTTCCATTTATTGATTTAAACAAACTGACCTGAGGTTGAAATTTGCTGATAATTTAAACATAGTACATGCCAAGTGGTAAGAGGATTGCGATTTTCTGATCAAAATATTTTTTATTAATATTTGGTTTTCACCCAATTTATTTAACAAGTGTTTATTGAGAGCTCATTTTGTGCAAAGTATTGCAGAAGTGTGGCCTAAAAAATGAATAAAACCTAAACCTTACCCTCAGGAGAGATTAAAGATTCATTGTGAAAATCAACAGACACACTAAAACATTCACAGAATTTAATAATGGCATGGAGATGGGGGCACAAGAGGAAACTGTTGTGTGAGTGAGAGGGGGGTTCTGCATCCATCATGCTCTGTGTTATAGCATCATTTAGACTATGGAGTGTAATATATATGGAAAGTAATATGATATATATAAACATACATGGGAAACGATGTGTAATACTGTAAGCTGGGTTTAGAAAAGGCAGAAGAACCAGAGATCAAATTGCCAACATCTGTTGGATCATGAAAAAAGCAAGAGAGTTCCAGAAGAACATCTACTTCTGCTTTATTGACTATGCCAAAGCCTTTGATTGTGTGGATCACAATAAACTGTGGAAAATTCTTAAAGAGATGGGAAGTCCAGACCACCTGACCTGCCTCCTGAGAAATCTGTATGCAGGTCAAGAAGCAACAGTTAGAACTGGACATGGAACAGCAGACTGGTTCCAAATGGGAAAGGAGCATGTCAAGGCTGTATATTGTCACCCTGCTTATTTAACTTACATGCAGAGTATATCATGCGAAATGCCAGGCTAGATGAAGCACAAGCTGGAATCAAGATTGCTGGGAGAAATATCAATAACCTCAGATATGCAGATGACACCACCTTTATGGCAGAAAGTGAAGAAGAACTAAAGAACCTCCTGATGAAAGTGAAAGAGGAGAGTGAAAAAATTGGCTTAAAACTCAA
>NW_011494635.1:5697102-5701903 GCF_000754665.1 Bison bison bison | reverse complement strand
GCCATGAAATTAAAAGACGCTTACTCCTTGGAAGAAAAGTTATGACAAACCTAGACAGCATATTAAAAAACAGAGACATTACTTTGTCAACAAAGGTTCGTCTAGTCAAAGCTTCAGTTTTTCCAAGTAGTTATGTATGGACGTGAGAGTTGGACCATAAAGAGAGCTGAGCACCAAAGAATTGATGCTTTTGAACTGTGGTGTTGGAGAAGATTCTTGAGAGTCCCTTGGACTGCAAGGAGATCCAACCAGTCCATCCTAAAGGAGATCCAACCAGTCCATCCTAAAGGAGATCAGTCCTGAATATTCATTGAAAGGACTGATGCTGAAGCTGAAACTCCAATACTTTGGTCACCTGATGCAAAGCACTGAC
The DNA here is from genome assembly GCF_000754665.1 of Bison bison bison. Classification (NCBI taxonomy): domain Eukaryota; kingdom Metazoa; phylum Chordata; class Mammalia; order Artiodactyla; family Bovidae; genus Bison; species Bison bison. Next base: position 5,701,530 of record NW_011494635.1, on the reverse strand, counting down.
TCATTTGAAAAGACCCTGATGCTGGGGAAGATTGAAGGTGGGAGGAAAATGGGATGACAGAGGATGAGATGGTTGGATGGCATCACTGACTCAATGGACATGAGTCTGAGTAAACTCCGGGAGTTGGTGATGGACAGGGAGGCCTGGTGTGCTGCAGTCCATGGGAGAGCAAAGAGTTGGAGATGACTGAGCAACTGAACTGAACTTAGAATATGGGGTATAATATATATGAAATGTAATATGGTGTATGTACACATATATGGGAAACAATGTGTAATACTGTATGTATATTTCAGATAAAATTTTAAAAATTATTTTTTCATGATATTAATCCACTAAAATGTAATAATCCCTGTCAGAATAATTTTATTAAGTAATTCCTGAAGACTAGAAGTCCTGTAGGAAGAAAAGAAGCCTGTCTGTGTGTGCTGAGTATTTATGGAAGACATGAGATGACAGCCAGGGGTGGTTTGTGAGAAACAAACACAACAGTTCATCATGCTATCCTTTATGTTTCTGTGTCATTTGGAGCATTTTCCTAACAAAAGAATTTCAAGAAAACCTAACAAAGCCAAAAATATGTATTTTTGCTGGTAGACTTTCAGGGCAATGGTTCAGGACTGAGGGATTTATACTGTGACATAAATTTCCTCCCTAAAGAGGGCATTGTAAGTGAGCACTATAATTTTATGAATAGATTCATCTCATCATGCAACTTTTATTATACTTTTAATATGTATAATGTTATATTTTCTTTGGATGTCAGCATTATTACATGAATTTAAAAGTTTTGTGGTTTGAATCTTTAGAGTGAGCATTTCAGTTCGAATATTAATCTTTTTTTAATAAAAAGCTTCTTAGAAGCTTTTCCACAGCTGAAAATAATTAAATCCTCTCATAAAGCTGAAGTGCATGAATTCCTTGGTAGGACAAATAGTTATTCTGCAGATGACAACGTGGGGAGCCGTCGTCTTAATTCCAGGTGTTTCTGAGCCTTACTTTCATCAGGTTAAACTGCTAGTAATTTAGAGTCAAATTTGCATTGATAAAACGAGTGGTCCCTCCTTTGCAAACAAGTATATAATGAGCCCCTATTTCAAATTTATGTAAAGTTTTTGGCTACCAGGTAACTTTCAGGGTCATTGATATTAACACCAGCAAATTCCATCCTCTGTACCTTCATCCCTGGCACTGAGTCCTTGTCACCAGGTGGCTTTCTGTAGAGAGGTGAACAGAGTTCTCAGTATCCTTCAAGGATGTGTTAAAGGTCTTAAACAAAAGTGAGCTATTTTTTCATGGTGATATCAGGATGACCAAATAATGTAATTTATTTTTCTCATTAAGTACATTATCCTATGAATACTCCAGTTGAGTTTCCATCAGTTGATTTGAATCATTAAACATAAACTGTAAGAACAATGGTATCTTTATAGGTCATGCATTTAAATTTTTAATAATTTTTCAATGCTGCCCTCCAACTTCAAATATTAACCCTTAACATTCATAAACTGAGGATGGTCAGCATATTCTTTAGAAGGGAACCACTCACACCACCATTTAGATTAATTTTACTTATATAAAGTATTTTACCTAATCCAGTGCTTATTCATCAGCAATTATTCAGATGTCTCCAAATTTTTAGAAGCAATGCATTAATGACAAGTGTAATTATTTCAATTAAAAATTAAAACCAATTCTGACATTGGCTCTCTAGTCATTTTCTTGGCTCTAAAGTGGCTCCTAATTTCTTTCAAAAAAGTTCTTTGTGTGTATTTAATATATGTGTACTGAGTGAGTGAGTGAAGTCGCTCAGTCATGTCCTACTGTTTTTGACCCCATGTACTATAGCCCACCAGCTCATCCATCCATGGCATTTTCCAGGCAAGAATACTGGAGTGGGTTGCCATTTCCTTCTCCAGGGGACCTTCCCAACCCAGGGATCGATCCTAGGTCTCTCACAATACAGGCAGGAGCTTTACTGTCTGAGCCAACAGGGAAGCCCACACCATCAATGACCAAAATGGCCAGAGCAATATTATTTTTACTTTGCTTTATTCTGGTTGAAATATAGATTGAGATATAGAATTTACATGACAGTAAATTTGGCACTTTTTCTTGTATTTTTCTTGCTTCTTATAGAGTATGCTCACATTTTGGAAGTTGATCTGCTCTCAGCTTCTTATATTATTCCTTTGAAGGCATGGGGCAGGGAGGGGATGTGACCATTTATAGTGTCACCATGAAAATTCTCCAGTTAAGCCATGGTGGACATGTGACATGGAGGACACTTTCAGCTATCTCCAATCCAGCTCTGCTTTGATTCAGTCCCTGAGCCCCTACCTGGCCAAATTAAAAGACCAATGAAGGAGGTCTGGCTGTGGGTGTGCCCAGGACTAAACTATTTTAATAAATATGTGAATGAATGAATGAATGGAAAAAGAAACTGATGTCCAGGAAAAGCAGATTTCAGAGCAAAGAAAATGATCAGGGATAAAGATGGTATGATGATATAGGGGTCAGTTCTCCAAAAAGACATAATCATTAATGTGTATGTGCATTTGAGAGACATCAAAATGCATGAGGCAAACACTGATCAGACTGCAAGAAGAAAGACAAAATGCGTATTCTTAGGTGGGGACCTCGATACCCCTGTGCCAGCAACTGGCAACTCTAGCAGGCAGAGTATTACTGAGGACATTACTGAATTCAGCACCACCATGAAGCAACTGTATCTAACCAACATTGTTAGAATACTTCACCCAACAAGAGCAGATGGCACATTCTCCCAAAGCTCACATGGAACATGTTCCAAAATAGACCAGATACTGGACTATAAAACAGAGCTTCAAAACTGAAAAGGATATTAACTATGCAAAGAATGTCCTCAGACCAACATGGAATTAAACTAGAAATCAATAACAAAAATATAGGTAGAAAAATACCAAAATAGTTGGAGATGAAAAAACACACTGGTAAATAGCACATAAGTCAACAAAGAAATCTCAAGAGAAATTTGAAATGTTCTGAATTAAGTGTAATTGAAAATACAGAGCATGAAAATATAGAGGATATAGCAAAAAGCAGAGCTTAGGAGGAAACTTATGGCACTGAGTACATATATTAGAAGAGAAGACCTAAAATTCAATAATCTGAGTTTCTACTTTAGGAAAATGAAATAGAAGAGCAAGTTAAATACAATGCAAACAAAAGAAAACAAAGAAACTACAGCAGAAATAAATGGAATTGAAAACATCCTTATTCACTTATAACAGCTTTATAATTAACAGGAAATTGAAAGCAAATTAGATGTTCTTGAACGGGCAGTTACATAAACAAAGTGTGGTACCTCTATGCAATGGAATATTATCCAGTAATAAAATATTCTCCAGGAATAACATCAAACCTTGAGAAGAAACAGAAAAACCTTAAATCCACATTGCTAGTCAAAGAATCCAGGGTGAAAATCTGTATGTGGTAGGATTCCAAGTATATGACAATCTGGAAAGGCATAACCATGAAGATCAGTGGTTGTCAGGGGTCAGGGTAAGGAGGGATGAATAGACTGAGAGTGGGGAGAGCTTAGGGGAGTAAATCTATCCTCTATAAGGCAATGGCCACCCACTCCAGTACTCTTGCCTGGAAAATCCCACGGACAGAGGAGCCTGGTAGGCTGAGTCCATGGGGTCGAGAAGAGTCAGACATGACTGAGTGACTTCACTTTCACTTTTCACTTTCATGCATTGGAGAAGGAAATGGCAACCCACTCCAGTGTTCTTGCCGGGAGAATCCCAGGGATGGCGGAGCCTGGTGCACTGCCGTCTATGGTGTTGCACAGAGTCGGACACGACTGAAGTGACTTAGCAGTAGCATGATACCCTAAATTTGCATATATGGCATTTGTCAAGACTCCTACAACTCTACACTACAAAAAGTGAACCCTAGTTATTTATGGACTTTGGTCAATGAAAAGTATGTGTTGGTTCTTCAGTTTTAGCAAACACACTGCACTAATATAAGATGTCAGTAATCACAGAGAATTTGTCAGGGAAGGGGGAGATTTTATGTGAACTAATTTTATTTTCTGTATGATTTCTCTGCTTAAACTGCTCTAGAAAATAGTTTTTTTTTTTTTAAAGAAAAAATACTCATTGAATTCTACCCTTCAGTCAGTTCAGTCGCTCAGTTGTGTCTGACTCTGCATACCCATGAATTGCAGCATGCCAGGCCTCCCTGTCCATCACCAACTCCCAGAGTTTACCCAAACTCATGTCCACTGAGTCAGTGATGTCATCCAACCATCTCATCCTCTGTCATCCCCTTCTCCTCCTGCCCTCAATCTTTCCCAGCATCAGGGTCTTTTCCAATGAGTCAGCTCTTCACATCAGGTGGCCAAAGTATTGGAGTTTCAGCTTCAACATCAGTCCTTCC
>NW_011494635.1:5687329-5697002 GCF_000754665.1 Bison bison bison | reverse complement strand
CACCCAGGACTGATCTCCTTTAGGATGGACTGACTGGATCTCCTTGCAGTCCAAGGGACTCTCAAGAGTCTTCTCCAACACCACAGTTCAAAAGCATCAATTCTTCGGTGCTTATCTTTCCTTATAGTCCAACTCACATCCACACATGACTACTGGAAAAACCATTGACTAGACAGACCTTTGTTGACAAAGTAATGTCTCTGCTTTTTAATATGCTGTCTAGGTTGGTCATAACTTTCCTTCCAAGGAGTAAGCGTTTTTTAATTTCATGGCTGCAATCACCATCTGCAGTGATTTTGGAGCCCAGAAAAATAAAGTCAGCCACTGTTTGCCCATCTATTTGCCATGATGTGATGGGACCGGATGCCATGATATTAGTTCTCTGAATGTTGAGCTTTAAGCTTACTTTTTCACTCTCCTCTTTCACTTTCATCAACAGGCTCTTTAGTTCTTCGCTTTCTGCCATAATGGTGGTGTCATCTGCATATCTGAGATTATTGCTATTTCTCCCAGCAATCTTGATTCCAGCTTGTGCTTGCTCCAGCCCAGCGTTTCTCATGATGTACTCTGCTAATGGGTTCGTTTTGTGCTTTTTAAAGTATACATCAAAAAAGTTGATTTAAACATTTGAAAAAATAAATAATGACTGTATAAACTTTGGTCAATTGTTTATAACTCTTTTCTCAGTAATATAGTTACATTATTTCTTAATATTATCACAGGCTTTTTGGTGGAGTAGCAGGAGACAGGGATATGGAATTGTATATGGATATACAGAGTTTAAAATTGTTAGGTTTATAGAGCAAAAATTTTTCATGGACTGTAACCACAAGAATAGGTTATAAGAAAAGATGTTGAGAATAACATGCATTGACATTAGCAAACCCACTAAGAATATACATTTTTTTTAATTTTTTTTATTTTACAATATTGTATTGGTTTTGCCATACATCAACATACATCCGCCATGGGTGTACATGTGTTCCCCATCCTGAACGCCCCCCCACCTCCCTCCCCATACCATCCCTCTGGGTCATCCCAGTGCACCAGCCCCAAGCTTCCTGTATCCTGCATCGAACCTGGACTGGCGATTCGTTTCTTATATGATATTATACATGTTTTAATGCCATTCTCCCAAATCATCCCCCCTCCCTCTCCCACAGAATATATACTTTTAAACTTTTAATCTTGGTATTTTTCTATTAGTCTGCATATTTTGGGGTGATTCCCAGGTAGCACTAGTGTTAAAGAACCTGCCTGCCAATGCAGGGGATGTGAGAAACACGAGTTCAATCCCTGGGTTGGGAAGGTCACCTGGAGGAGGGCATGGCAACCCACTCCAGTATTCTTGCCAGGGGAATCCTGATGGACAGAGGAGCCTGGAAGGCTACAGTCCATAGGGTCACAAAGAGCTGGACACGACTGCAGTGACTTAGCACGCATGCATTTGTAAGTGCCAGAGTTTTGGAAAGCTTGTTTCTAGATCTTCATAAAGTTTTCAGTCAGACTGCCCTTGGCACACAGCCTTGGTGTCTGCATTAGAATGTCATAAAATTTCTGTGCACAACCTCTACCAGCAGAGCCATCAGCTAATTGCCACTTCAATCAGCCACCTGTCCCCCGGAAGCTGAGCTGGCACAAATTTGCCACAAATGGATGCTGGCAAATAAAACATGAAATTGTCCAAAGAGGCACAACAAGCAGGAGACATGTCCCTAGACCCAAATCCTGTGGGTTTCATCAAAGCATAACGTAGAATCATGAAATGGCAGTAACTGTAAGATTAGCTCTGAAATCTAAGTACAATCCATTGTCTGTCAAGTCATCACATGATTTAAAAGGTAACTCATACTATTGTTAAATAAAGACCAACAAAGTAAAGTCAGCAGATTGAAACTCAAATAACAAATTTAAAACAAAATTTCTTAGAAATGTATTTGTCTACATTTCATGGATAAATAAAATGCAATATGCATGGGATTGTGAGGGAAAAAAGAGTCCATCCTATGAGCATTTAATATATACTCAGAATGTAGAATCTTATGGCCTTGATTCCAATGTGGTATTATAGCATCTCTGTTAATGCTGCCTGTAACAAACAACTTTGTTACCTTGTATGAAGTATTCAGAGGGTAGAATAAGGTTTATCCTGCTGGCAGGAAAAAACCCCTTAGGTTTCACAGCCACCTCTAATCACAACTCAGAATCTTAGTGTTATCCTGTAGGCACCATGGCTTGAATGGTCAATTCTCTTTCCTGCTCTCATCAGCTCAAACCTCAGCATTCCAAAAGAGGACTTCACAGAATGTAATGTCCTGAATGAGACAGTCTGCCGATATTTTTGTGTGTGCTAAATTGCTTTGATCATGTCCTACTCTTTGTGACCTCATGGACTGTAGCCCACCAGGCTCCTCTCTCCACGGGATTCTTCGGGCAAGATTACTGAAGTGGGTTGCCATGCCCTCCTCCAGGGCTGCCTATGTTTTAGGGGCCTCTTAATGGCTTTGTAAAGGGTAAATCTGACTCTGAACTATCTTTGCCTGATGCGGTAAAAAAATCTTCAAATTTCCACCAGTGAAAGTCACAAGACTCAAAAGTCAATTATTTTGAATAGCTGGATTTTTCACTTGTATTTATTTCAATTAGTTTTATTTAAAATGTGCCAAATATAATGTTTCTCACAGTAAAATGGACAACGAGTAACATTCTTTTAATTTAATTTTGACAAGTAAGCATTAGAACTTCTGAGTTTTCCCCCTCAGGAACCGGAGAATTATGGGACCCTTTGTGCAGTGTAACCTTACATAGAGCGCCCACGGGCTTCCCAGGGGCCTCAGTGATAAAGAATTCACCTGCCATGCAGGAGGGGTAGGAGACATGGGTTTAATCTTTGGGTCAGAAAGATCCCTGGAGGAGGGCATGGCAACCCACTACAGTATTCTTGCCTGGAGAATCCCATGGATAGAGGAACTTGGTGGGCTACAGTCCATGGGGTCCCAAAGAGTTGAGCACGACTGAAGCAACTGAGCACCCATGCACACTGCACAGTATCTCTCATACGCTGCATATTCTTTAGCTGCTTTATGTAGAAATGGGACTAAAAGCACCTATGTGACTGGATGTCAAGAGACTTAAAAATTCAATTTCTTAATGCCTTACTCTTCTTAGTTGAAAGATGTATATTGGGAATCAGTTTAAATGAAGTCTTTCTAGAATAGCATCATATGAAAAAACAAACAAACAAAAAAAGAGCTTCCTTGCTATTAAAGAATATTAATAGATGGCTTATTATTTTAACCAGTCACTGTTCTGAATGGCATTACCTTTAATGCCTCTTTAGCCCTCAAACCCTCCCTCTGAGGTAGACATTAACTCTGTCCCATTTTAAAGACTTCCCTGGTGGCTTAGATGGTAAAGTGTCTGCCTACAATGTGGGAGACCTGGGTTTGATCCCTGGGTCAGGAAGGTCCTCTGGAGGAGAGCACGGCAACCCACACCAATGTTCTCGCCTGGAAAAATCCCACGGATTGAGGAGCCTGGTAGGCTACAGTCCATGGGGTCACAAAGAGTCAGACATGACTGAGTGGCTTCCCTTTCTTTCACTTTCATTTTAAAGAACACATGAGGGACGAAGAGAAAAGATGGGCCTGAAGCCACTGTGCTGCTTGGAGGCAGGCCCACAGACTCCATGTCCTCACCTGGATGCTGGCGGGACATCCGAGATAAGGACAGTATCCTTCTCGACAGTTCACCATTCTGCTGGGTCTCCTTTTGTACTAGTCTGAGCATCGTGGCTTTCCAGATAGGGTCGTGCCATGGATTCTGAAAGATCAATGCATTTCAGAGAATCTGATGCCCCATGGCAATGTAGTCCCTGGGGAGAGAGATGCCCAGAGCTGGCCTGCACAGTCATGCAGTCGGCAGGGCAAAAGTGAGAAATGACCACATTGGGCACAGGGGATACACCCTTGTCCGAGGTCCAGGCTTCCTGTGTACACAGAGGACAGAGCAAACCTCCTTTTAGTCCATCCAAAGCAGCACTAGCTGAGAGACTCAGTTTCACCAGTTAGAGGAGATGAAGAACCAAGTGGACTCAGCTGGAAGCAGGGCCAGTGATTGCAGATTGTGTAGACAGCACAATCCTGGCGCTCCCGAGGCAGTTTCACAGGCAAAGAATTTACCACAGGAGCAGTGGGAATGTGTCTGCAAGGGCAACATTTACTATTTCGGTGCATGAGCACAAAGCACATCAACTTCAGGAACTGTCTCTGCTAACAAAGCAGAGTCCAGAAATGGGGTGATTATCTGTACAATCAAGCTGAAAAAGTATACCTTCGACTCACAGATGGGGGTATTTTAAGCCCCCTTTTTTGCTTTAGTAGTATGTTCAATTGCTTTGCTAACTTATTTCACCTCTCTGCAGAGAAAGCATTAAGAAGTTATTTGCTTATGTGCGTGTGTGTGTATGTGTGTGTGCGTGCACACACACATGTGCACATCACAGCTTCTTTATTCTTTCATCCCTTAAGTTGCTTCCATATCTTGGCTATTGTGAATAATGTTGCAGTGAACACTGGGGTGCATGTCTCCTTTCGAATTAGTGTTTTGGGTTTATAAAAAATATATCTCTTAGGAAATGGAAGGAATACTGATGGATGTGCATTTCTTGCTACCAGAAGTGTTTAAACAGTGACTATAAGAGCTCCAGCAAAGAGAAGTAAACATCTGCTTGAAGGGGCAGAAAACTGCTTCTCTTTTCAAACTTTATATTTGCAGGTATTTCTTTGTCCTCTCCATTAGTAAGCAGAACACAGTGTATTTTGAGAGAATGCTGTTTATGGATAAAATATTAAAATAACTACTTTTCCCCCTGTATAAATGAAAAGTTATTCATGCCTTTTTAATTGCACACAACTACTAAGAATTTATGCAACATTGCTGTTTATTGTTGAAGATAAATTTTTCAGTTAGAATGCCTTCTTTATGATCACTTTTCTTCTTGGCCAGATCCCAGATTTGTTAGATGATCCCCTTTCCTGTTTATAATACTAATTGCCAGCCACTAAGATCCTGGCTGTGGTGAGGTAAATTACTATTCAACTACTCATCCATTTCCCCTGTGAAGTATAATATTTACTATTTTCATTATGCAGGTAGAAATTTACTTTTAAGGCTATAATCATTTATTTGCTTTGATCCACTTCTTAATAGGCATTGATAGCCTCATTCTTTTTCCCCAAAAATGTATTGTATCTATTTAGAACTACTACTCAATATCTCCCAGAATCTCAGTTCTACAGTTTCTCTCTTATTCTGCAAAAGATCAACTCTTTCTTTCCTGTATGATGATTTCAATCCAGCAATTAATTTCATACCATTGTTTTCTTTGCTTACATATGCCCACAGTTGTATAAAATTAAGAAATAGGAAAGAGAATTTCCTACAAAACTGTTAAGCTAAAATAAGAAGTAACAATCTAGTCCTTACCCAGAAATCAGCAACGAAAGGGTCACACTTCTTCCTTGTCACAACCTCGGAGACTGGAGAGTACTCCTCCCAGGTAATTGCATGTCTCCGATCAAGTCTTCCCTTTAAACTGATGCTTTATAGATGACTACCAAACTCTTCCCCGGACATCACAAATCTAAATTAACCTGAAACATAACACAGGTTTCAGGAGTTATATCATGACTGTGGAAGAGAATTTGAAAGTACCTCTATTTCAGGAAGCCTTATCTTAATTATTTTTCTTATCAGTGTAAGCATAACATTTTCAAACAATGAGCAAGAAGCCTAAAACTTAAACATATACCAGACAGCTGCTTCTATCCATCTATTTCCCCCCACAAAATTCTAGACACTCCCCCACATCGTGCCCCCGCCCCAGGTCAGAAAGATTTCTCTAACTAGGGTTTTGCTCTCCTATAATGCCATTTACTAATTCTACCACGATAAATCTACCGTAAAATCATCAGAATTGCACTGTTACAGTGAAATACTCTGTTACATACACTGGCTAAACTCGTGGGTTAGAAAATGAAAATGATGCAGTTCACCATTTGGCTCCTTGGTGGCATACAAAATGTGCAAATATCTGTAACCCCCAAAGCAAAACAAGACAAAAAAGAAAATAATTGCAGGTGCAGGTTTATTAACTTCTGCAGGGAAGGTCATGGTAATGCTGCTACAGTGAATGGAAGTAATACAGGCAATTATCCCATCCTATCAGGAGAAGGAAAAAATGTTAAGTTGTCTAACTGAATGGACTGGTTAGATGACTAAGTAATTATTATTGCTGTGTTTAGATAGACCCAAAGGTATAGTTAGGAATTCCTAACATTCCATTTAGACTGAAGAGACTGAATAATGCTTTTTCCCTTTCCAGCCATTAATGCATTGAAAGCCAAGTAAAATACTAAACTGAAAATTCTCTTTAATCCACGACCTGTACACTGTGTGATTCAAATGAAATGACCTCTTTGCAGACCTGGTCTATAGTTTAAAATAAAGGCAGTGAGATGCCCATTCTGTTCCGTGTCTTTTAGCTGGATAGCGGTAGGCCCAGGGAGGGGACCCAGTGGCGTACTCTAGAGAACCAAGAGGAATGACGGCCCATTAACAACCATTGTCTGTTGGAACTTCCCTGCCTGCCAATGCAGGAGACCCAGGTTCGATCCCTGGGTCAGGAAGACCCCCTGGAAGAGGGCATGGCAATCCACTCCAGTATTCTTGCCTGAGAAATCCAATGGACAGAGGAGCATGGCAGGCTACAGTCCATGGAGTTGCAAAAGTGTAGGACACAACTTAGTGACTAAACAACAATAATAATTGTGTGTCCATGTGTGAGTTTTCTTATTTGGTAGACAATTGAGATAATATTTAAATATTTTTATCTAAAATTGTTAAATATTTTCATTTTGGAAACAGTGAGGGAGTAGGTAACTTTTCTTTATGATTCCATTAGAGTCTTGTAATTCAAGGAAATTTGTGAAAACAATCATCCTGTAATCTTCAGAAGTCTCAAGTTCATGAAAGAGAAGGGCAGTTTGAGAACTCTTTCAGATGGAAGGAAGCTAAAGAGACAGGGAAGTTTAATACAGCACATCATCTGAGTAGGATCTTCTGGTTTCCCAGGGGATATTGGAACTGTTGGCAAAACTGGATGGGTCTCTAAAAAATTAGATGGTGATAATGTGTAATGTGAGTTTCCTGATTTTGACGTATTTGGGTTATGAAGGAGAATGTCCTTCTTTGTAAGAAACACTGAAGTATTTTGGCAGGATGTGACATCATGTTGGCAACTTATCTCCAAATAGTTCGGGGCGGGGGGGGGAAAGGTTCTCTGCTGTAGTCTTGCAAATACACTTATATTTATTTCCAAGTTACAAATTATTGAGACAAAAAGAAGGTAAAATACAGTTATTTTATTGGGAAAAAAACAAAAAGATTTGCAAAAACAGTGGAAACTTGTGTTTATCTAAAATTTTAATTTTAAAGGGGAAGGTGATTTATTTCATTCCCAGGCAATGAACACAAAATTATATATATATATATTATTCCATACCTTTATTTTGACTTTGTATATTTTAAAGTCTTATGCACTAGGTCAGAGCTGTCTGATAAAGGAAAGGCATTTATTAGATATTTGTTCCATGTTGAATGATGATAAAAAGATTATTCTGCTAGAATTTAACAGAAATCTTGATGTAATATCTGTGTAATTCTTTTTCCTTAAAAACATCTTGTGTGAAATCTTTAACATGCAAAGTTCAGATTAAACCTTGGGAGAGAGATACCAAAAAGAATATTAATATACTTAGAAGTATTGTGAGCATCAGAGGAATGCTATAGTCTGTCCTAGATAAAAGGAAAATTATGCTTGAAATAGGTGATTCAGATTATAGTAAGTAAGCAATTTTCTATAGCTTGAGGTAAACATGATAAAACCTTTCATGACAAATATTTGTTTTCCTTCTCATCTACCACCAAATGCTAATTCACAGTCACTATTAGACAACAAAAATTATTTGATGAAGATGTTGTCTGGCCCCTCAGAAATGTGTTACCCAATTCTCTAAAGCTATTAGTGCTTTGAGAGAATACATTCCTTGACTCTTTTCCAGCTTCTCCTCCCTTGTTCATGTATTTACGTCACGTTTGTCATGCTTTGAATTGCTTTGAAGCTATTTAGATGTTTTAGTCGCTAATAAATTTGCTTTCCTGAACATTTGCGCCTTCACTGTGGCAGACACAAGTCTTCTGAGGATAATTTAAAATGTGGTGTTACTTACTGATTATTCCAATGGTCATTTGCACTCACAAATCTATGATAATTCTTTATGCACAGAATCCTTCTGTATTTTACTTACAAGGTTTCTTAAAAATATATATTTATTTTCAGAACAAAACACTTGGAAAAGAAAGAAAGGACACCCAAAGAGCAGATGCTTTGAGTGAGTCCAGAGATCCAATAGGAATCTGAAGCCATCCTCTCTATGTTTGCCTCACTCCCCTCCGCAGCTGGCTTCCTCTGTCTCCTGTTCACATGGTGACCCCAAGGCTGCCCAAAGTTTCCGACATCGTAAGGATACGGTCTTGGGGAAGAAACTGCATGGGTCTCTTAGTCTCAGTACTAAAGTCCTTGAGAATGAGCTGTGATTAGTCAAACCTAAGTCAGTTCATTGCAGCCAAAATACAAGACCATTGCAGGTGCTGGGAGTCACCCAAGTGACCACATGGGTTTGCAGAATGGTCAGTTCTCAGTAAGAGGACAGGAGGAGGGAAGTGGGCAAATAATCCAGCAGTTGATCATTATAATTATGCTGGTAAACAACAAAAATGATCATGGAAACACGTCTGATTGATTAACATACCAATTTAATAGCATTCCCAAACCTCTATTTGTGTTAGAACTAGATTCCTATGGGGACATCTCCAGTTCCACTTTGCTCCAAAGCCAAAGTTAATTTCAGTGTTTATTTGATTCTATATATGGTACCACCTCCAAAAATCTTTAAGAGATCAAATGTTGAATTTGGTGACCCAGAAATTCATACGATGAAACAGAATCAATTTTGTTTTTCCATTCCTGTCCATCCCAACAGAAAACAATATCTCAACATCCGGATCAAACTTTTCTATGTGTATTTATATATACACACACATATATATGTATATCAGGATAAGGAAGAAAGATAATCATGTACTGGGAGACTTAGAAAATAATAAATGTCGTACCTGGTCTGGGTTTGACAGGCAGGGTGAGAGATCTTAGTTTCTTATAATTCTAGCGTGTACCCTCCTAACAGTCTTTGTAATTCATTCCGGAGTTCAGCTGCCCCCTCATGAAGGAAGCCTGGCATTATTTCTAAAAGAACCTTGCACAAGGATGACTCGCTCAATTACAGGCGATGTTTTTGAAGTGCATACCGTGTTTTCCACAAGAAAATATCTTTGGACTGTTTATTAGGAACTGCTCTTCTCCACTGTGTTAGAAAGCACGTTCAGAGCAGAGGAGGTCTCATGAGATAGCACCTGAGCAGGTATAGCATCGGTACTAACAGTTCTATGATGTTTCTGTCGTTACTGTTTCTTTTTATATCGGGGTATAATTGCTTTACAATGTAGTGTTAGTTTCTGCTCTACAATGAAGTGAATCACCTATATGTATACA
>NW_011494635.1:5678684-5687229 GCF_000754665.1 Bison bison bison | reverse complement strand
TCTAGGTCATCACAGAGCGCTGAGCTGAGCTCCCTGTGCTATACAGCAGCTTCCACTGGCTATCTCTCTTCACATGGTAGTGTATATATGTCAGTCCTAATCTCCCGGTTCATCCCATGCCTTTTCTGGGTGTGCACACCATCACGAATGGATACCGCTTTTGGCATCCACGCTTCAATGCACTCTCCTCCTCAGCTCTGAGATCCTACTAAATCTGACGCCAATTCCCTTTGCTTTTTTTATATACTCAGTGAAGTCAGGAGGTAAGGTGATAACAAGATAACAAAACAAATCAGAAAAAAGAACGTCTCTAAAATAATGTTACTGATTTTTGCTAAAACTTTCTGGAACTAAGGGGACTCTGGTCGAATTCTAAATTCTGTGATTACATTTTGGTAGGCTCTATATTCCACTTTTATGTGGCCCTCATTTTATTTCATATATATATGTATATATAGAGAGTCAAATGGGAACACTTATTTATTTATATTTGACTGCATCCAGTCTTGGAAAAGGCGATGGCACCCCACTCCAGTACTCTTGCCTGGAAAATCCCATGGATGGAGGAGCCTGGTGGGCTGCAGTTCATGGGGTCGCGAAGAGTGGGACACCACTGAGCGACTTCACTCTCACTTTTCACTTTCATGCATTGGAGAAGGAAATGGCAACCCACTCCAGTGTTCTTGCCTGGGGAATCCCAAGGACGGGGGAGCCTAGTGGGCTGCCATCTATGGGGTTGCACAGAGTCGGACACGACTGAAATGACTTAGCAGCAGCAGCAGCATCCAGTTTTAGCTTTGGCACTCAGACTCTGTAGTTGTGTCACATGGGCTTAGTTGCCCCGAGGCATATGGGATCTTAGTTCCCAGACCAGGGATGGAGCCTGTGTTCCCTATACTGGAAGGTAGATTCTTAACCATTGGACCATTAGGGAAGTCTTGGGAACAATTTAAAATGAGATTGTCAACAGTCAAATTAATCAGTGTCATGGGTGCATTGGGACTTCCAAGAGATTTCCAAACAGCTGAGTAGACTCCAGATCCATGGTAAAATTAAATGAGAAGTGTGTGGGGAAATGTGGATTGAAGAGCCGATGGTGACAAGCTCCAGGAGCTTCTTGCTGTCCACAGAGGCTGGAGGATGGTGCCACTGACCTCCAAGACGTGGGAGGGGAGGGCAGCTTGAGTGTAGGAAGGGGGTCAGGGCTTAGCCTCTAGAGTCAGACAGCTTGCCCCAACCCCAGAGATGAAAGAATCCACCTGGAGAACTGGGCAAACTGCGCAGCCTCCCCACCTCTAAAGTGCACACAACAGTAGCCCTGACGTCTCTGAGTCATTTCGAAGATACAGGGAAGTAGTGCTTCGGTCTCACAGTGTCAGACACGTAATGCACATGAAATAAATGTTCACCACCATAATTATTCTGAAAGTCCCATTCTCATCTCCTTGGCTAGCTGGGTCAGAGTTCCTCAGAGACAGGCCAGAAGCAGAGCACCATCAGGCTAACACACCCAGCAAAATAGGGTGCTTGTTCCTGTGAAACCATCTTTCCATGTCAGAGCAGCCCAGGAGTCAACTTCCCCACACGAGTTAAGGGAGTTCCCCGGATTCTCCACCCCAAGAGCCACTGTTGACTTGGTGGTGGTGGTGGTGGTGGTTTAGCTGCCATGTTGTGTCTGACTCTTGCGATCCCATGGACTGTAGTCCGCCAAGCTCCTCTGTCCATGGGGATTCACTAGGCAAGAATACTGGAGTGGGTTGCCATGCCCTCCTCTTCCCAACCCAGGGATCGAACCCAGGTCTCCTGCATTGCAGGCGGATTCTTCACCATCTGAGCTACCAGGGAAGCCATTGTGGAAGGTAGATCATGCTAAAATAATTAAAGGTCAGAAGTCGGAAGTTTCTTGGTTCTAAGACTTAAAAAAGCATCTGCTTCTCCTCCCTTTGCCCTTCCACAGCCTTTCTGAGATTACCTTAACCAAAAGGACTGGGGTCTTGGGTGGAAGATGATCTGTCCCTCAACGCAGGGTAATCCCAATATGTGTCGGACGCGCTCCGGCTTTGTCAAGTGCAGAATAAATCCGTTTTCTCAGTAAGGCCTGATGTGGAGGCCCAGGGGAAGGAGGGAGCTAAGGAAGGGGTATGAACTTGCCTCTTGTTTGGTGATGTGCAACCTTGGCTTGGAAGGCAGACATCCCAGGACTGTGCAGTAAATTCAAGCTCTGTAGGCGCCCAGGGCTCCAGGCCATCTTGAATTCCTACATTTGAAATGCGTGCTGCATGTCTCAAAGGTGAAGTGATCCATTCATCTCTTGATCCAGATATTTCTGTTCCCTGAAGCCCTGCCACCTGCAGAGAGAAAAACGGCTCACCAAATCCTCCTCAGAGCCCCATGCACGCTATTTTAGGCACATTTCTGAAGACTTATAATTGAATGTGACCCATCCTTGTGCAGCTGGGCTGCAGTGCATAGCTGAGGAAGTCTGAGCTCTTTTGAAATACAGTGAATGTACACAATATGTACACAGGCGGGTGTCTCCCAGTTAAAATAAGCAAATTCTTATCAGGCAGCATCTGTTTCCTGTTTTTTTTTTTTTTTTTCTTTTTTTCCCAAAAGCCTGTTTACCACATTTTCCATTGAGAGACTTCCCCGTGGAGTATAGTTCACTTCGTTTTTGCTCATTCATAAAATTATATACATATATATATACATACATACATACATATATACACACACATATCTCCCAGCTGCAACTATTTTAGGCACATTTCTGAAGACTTATAATTGAATGCGACCCATCTGTGTGAAGCGGGACTCCAAGGCATAGCTGAGGCGGTCTGGGCTCTTTTGAAATACAGTGAATGTACACAATATGAATTTGTTGGCATGAGTACCTGATTCACTGGTGAAGAAATCTGTCAATAATGTCTTCTCTACACCTATTCAAACATGAAGAGGATTGTTTTTTTAATATGCAAATGTCTGGAAAAGACTATTTAGTTGTCTTTTTTCTCCCTCCAGAAATTGCCAGTGTAAGGAAAATAATCTAGACAAAGTAAACTCATCACTTTCATAAGGCCCAGAATCAAATGGCTATTGCCAAGCGTTTCCATGGCAACTGCCTTCCTAAGCAAACTTCTTGGCAAAATATACAGCTGTTACTTTATCTCGTTGCTAAGTTCCCTTGACAAAACCACACCATAATAACCACTCACATATATGTGGCTAAAGGGGGTAATGCTCCCACGGGACCCACATAACTTATCTTCTAAATGATAATTTAGGAATCCGACCTGCCATGGTCAGCACCATATGGGATTCTTTTTACTTGTCTGTCTTGAAACTCTGCCATATTAGGAAAAATCCACACAAATCTTTAGTATATATTACTGTTAGTTGTGTGAATACAAATTTTTCTTTTTTTTCATCATCTAACATGAAAAAGTATGTTACATTTCCAAATCTTCATTACATGAGACGATAAAATGATGTGTTCCAACATTTTATATCTGCACAGTAAATACGTTTTCTGTCACCATTTATTCTCATTTTTTAAGTGTAAGCCTGACTGGATGGGTCTTCGGGTACCAATTATTCTGCCTGTCTCTAGAGACAGGAACCAGTAAGAAAATTGAATTCATTTTATCAAACTGCCAAGAGAGGGGACAGACTACCTTTTACGTGTCCAACCATAACATATTTTAGCACCAGTGCCAGCTGTAAATAAGCCAGAAGAATAATAGGCAAAAGCCCTAAAGGAAAATCATGTTGCCAATTGAAAATGTGCAATGAGGGTCCCTGCCCTCACCAGCAAGGGGTCCAGGATGGTGGGGGAGCTTGTCACACGTCATGTAGAAAGAGAAGGTCAGTGAAGGACGTCCTCATGACAGTAGAGCTCCAGGCAGTGACGCCGTCAGCCTGCTACATTTCTCCATTCCTTTTTTAAAAAACAAAAACAAAAAACTTTCCTTTTCTAGACTAATTTCACTCTATTTGGTGAGAAAACTGACTATCAGTGATCCTGAAGATTATATTATTAGCTTTCAGAAAGATTCAGTTTGGGCAGTGTTGGAACATCATGTATCATTTGCAAATGAGAGCCAAAAAATAGTTTATCCCTGACAGTTTTTTCATAGATGTAAAATGCAAGGAAGATCCTGGTTGTAATTTCTTATCCAGGTCAAAGGTGGGCATCAAAGCCACTTCTTTCAGTCTGGAAGTGGACAGAGTGGCATTTCTAACTCTGGTCTCTCTCTGGATCCACAAGGCACCTCCATGCGTAAATTAAAAGGGATCCTATTAACTTCACCTTTCTGGAAAAACACACAGAGATTAGCTTTGTCATCATCTCACATGGACTAGAGTGACATCATGGTTTATATGGAGGACAAACTGACCTTCACAATCATATTTGTATCAGTGTTTTTTCAGATTCTTATTATTTATTTTTTAGGAAAACACATAACTTTCTTTTTAGTTTTTATTTTACATTGGAGTATAGTTGATTAATGACGTTGCATTAGCTTCAGGTGTACAGCAAAGTAATTCAGTTATTCAGAATTCTTTTTCAAATTACCTTCCCATTTAGTTTATTACAGAGTATTGAGCAGAGTTCCCTGTGCTGTACACTAGGTCCTTGTTGGTTATCCCTTTAAAATACAGCAAGTGTGTACATGTCAATACAACATTTATATAATTTATGTAATATTTATACAAAGATAACACATTGTATAAACACTATCATAATCTCATGCACTTCAATGACATGGGAGCCTTGACAGAAGGAAGCCCTCATCTTAATGGGGTCAGGACCCTAGTAAGAAGTGGAGAACACACCAAAGAAAGGTCAGGAGGGAAAAGATTTTTAGTGTAGAGTCAATTTTATTCATAAAGATCTTTCCACATGTACAGAACAAACACTTAATGAATTCGCAGGGAAAAATTAAACCTACATACAGTGAAATTAGCAGTTTCCTAAGAAGACCAAAAATATAAATCTGTACAGCCAGGCCAGCTTTGCTGCTGGAGAGATGTCTGACCAGTGGGCAGAGCCTCAGACATGCCTGTAGGACTGGACAGGCCAAGCCAGCTGCCCACCTGCCTTGAGGCAGCCACAGTTCATAGTAATAATACCATGTGTACATATAACATATCCCCCATATGATAAATACACATCGTAAATATGTGATACATATACGTATTCTGAATATGTATGTAGTCTTACACACAACTCATGCACTAACTTGCATATAAGGTGATTTATCTATGCCTTATGGTCTTGCCTCCTGGCTCAGATGGTAAAGAATCTGCCTGCAATGCAGGAGACCTGGAAATGATCCCTGCATTGGGAAGATCCCCTAGAGGTGGGCATGGTAACCCACTCCAGTATTCTTGCCTGGAGAATCCCCATGGACAGTGGAGCTTGGCTGGCTACAGTCCATTGGGTTGCAAAGAATCAGACATGACTGACTAAGCACATCTATGCCTTATACTGGTGGCTCAAACGGTAAAGAATCCACCTGTAATGCAGGAGGCCCAGGGTTTGATCCTGGGGTTGGGAAGATCCTCTAGAGAAGGAAATGGCAACCCGCTCCAGTATTGTTGCCTAGAGAGCTTCATGGACAGAGGATCCTAGTGGGATGCAGTCCATGGGGTCACAAAGACTCGGACACAACTGAGTGACTAACACTTTCACTATTCATATACAGCTAGAAACCTAGCAAATATGTTTTGTTTTTCCACTCACCAGAAGAAACAGCTTTTATTGTTGAGTTGTCTCCAGAACCAAAGGACTGTCTGCCTACTTTCAGTCACTTCCCAGCCCTGTGGGACTTGACGCTTTTCCACCAGGGAAGGGATTTAAAGTGTCCCTTGGTTTTCCAAAGCAATCTTCTGTTCCCTATGTAGCCTAGCTTAGCAGTTCAGCAGCAGTGTTGTTGTTTTCCAGCACTGTCTGCTGCAGTTGCTTAGGAACAATCAGGTGAAGGGGTGTGTGAGAATATATGTATATATATATATGTGTGTGTGTGTGTGTGTTTATATGTAATTCTCATGGCTTCATCAGTTACAGAAGTCTTTGTTCTGCTGAAATAACAAATAATCCACAACACATTAGTTTCCCTGGTAGCTCAGATGGTAAAATGTCTGCCTGCAATGCGGGAGACCCAGGTTCGATTCCTGGGTCGGGAAGATCCCCTGGAGAAGGAAATGGCAATCCACTCCAGCACTCTTGCCTGGAAAATCCCATGGACAGAGGAGCCTGATAGGTTACAGTCCATGGGGTCTCAAAGAGTTGGACACAACTGAGTGACTTCACTTTCACTTTCATTAGTGGATTAAAATGGTGAAGGCTTTTTTTTTTCTTTTTCACCCAAAGTCCCAAAGACCGAAATTTGTTTATGACAAAATCTGAGCCTCACCTCCGACCCATTTACTTTTCTCTATCCTCTACGTGAAAATAGATGTCCAAGTCTGCCTGAGTCTAAACCCTTGCTTTCCTCAACTCTAGTGACTTCTTTCTCTGCCTCCACCACTGCCGTGTCATATTCTAACCTGATTTCTGTATCGCCTCCCTGATAGTAATGCCAGCTCCCATCTTCCCACAGCGCTTCCTGAAATTCACTGTCACAGCACAGTCGACTCCCAAAGTCCTCATAGTAAATTGAATATTTGGGTCTGGATTTGTGGAATGAACATGGATGAGAATAAAGATCACCAGTTTTAATAATCGTATAATACTTAACACAGCATCTTATAAATAGGTCATCATTAAATGCTTTGACAGCTAATAACATCAATAAAAGCTTGTGGTTCTCTTAATCAGTTTTAAGCACTGATGTTTTATTGATTCAGAGAAACTTCATGCAAAACCTCCATTCAGGGCCACAGTCCTCAAGAGGTAGACATTTACAACCTCAGAATTAGACCCCTGAGAGAAATATGCCAAGAACTAATAATCTAAATGTTACACAGTCAGCCAACTGTGATCTTTTTCAGACAGTAGAACCATGAACTATGTTTTCTATTTCAGAACATAAAGATTTTTTTCACTGTTTTATAGAAAATACTTCTGTTCACTACAAAGCACGTTGGGAGGAAATTTATGTTTGAAAAATACCTCACATTCTTTGTATTTTAAAGCACATCTAAATTCTCATTTAAGGCATTGGAAATGAACAATGTAATAAAAAATAATAAATTCAGACTCAGCCTACTGTTCCTTTTTTCCTGAGGGAAATTTAAAGAACGTAAAAAGGATCATGGACAACCATACATGCTCTTATACTATTAATCAGATTAGTTAAAGATAAAATTAATGAGATTTTTAATGTTATAGATATAGTCATGTATGATTTGAACACTTTTTAAACATGATGAGTGCAGGAAATCATTTAGATGTGGCTGTTAATGGTTACAGAGAAGAAGGTTTCTCAAGGCAGCATAGAAAATGAGATGGACAGTTGAAATAAATTGAGAAATTTATTGACAATCTAGTTTCTAAAAATAATTTAGTGTTAAATGTAATGATACTTTTACAGGAAAATACATTTTCTATATTTATCTTCCTATCTGTCTATCATCAATCTATTGAGACTTGCATACAGAAAAACCAAACCCTTGGCAACCCGCCTCGTAGGTACACAGCCAAGGACATTCAAGCATTTCTTTTCCTCCCTGATTCCCAAGTCACACTCTTCACTATTTATATTTTGTAAACCTTTTATTTTTGCATTGGAGTACTGCCAATTAATGAAGACTGTTGTGATGGTGAACAGTGAAGGGATTCAACTATACATATGCATGTATCCATTCTCCCCCAAACTCTTCTGCCATCCAGCACATAGCACTGAGCAGAGTTACCTGTGCTGTATAGTAGGTCCTTGTTGATTATCCATTTTAAATATAGCAGTCTGGACATCCATCCCTAACTCCCTAACTATCCCTCCGCCCCATCCCTTCCCACCCCCCAGCAACCATAAACTCGGTTCTCTAAGTCTCTGAGTCTGTTTCGGTTTTGTAAGTAAGCTCATTTCTACCACTTTTGTTTAGCTTCCACATCTTCACTATTTAGAAGTAGGAAAATGGATACCTGGATCCATCAGCAGTTCCTCCCACCCCCATCCCCTCCCCCGCCACTATTGTGTGAAGCTAGTCTGCCCTCTCCTCTCCATCCTGTCATATATAAGCTTATATTCAACTTTGTGCTTTGAGGATAGGGAATACCTTGAATGTATGTTAAAATGACTTCTAGACAGATGTTTAAATGTGATTTAGTCTTTATTATATTTGTTCCTACTGTTTTTCTTTTATTTCTTTGAACTTAATTCTCATGGCATATATTTGAAATAGATGGCCAGTTTATTCAGGTTTGGCAATGAGGGTGCATAGAGAGTATCATCAGATCAGATCAGTCAGATCAGTCACTCAGTTGTGTCCGACTCTGCGACCCCATGAATCCCAGCACGCCAGGCCTCCCTGTCCATCACCAACTCCCGGAGTTTTTATCAGATTCACGTCCATCGAGTCAGTGATGCCTTCCAGCCAT
>NW_011494635.1:5630633-5678524 GCF_000754665.1 Bison bison bison | reverse complement strand
GTTGGATCTCCTTGCAGTCCAAGGGACTCTCAAGAGTCTTCTCCAGCACCACAGTTCAAAAGCATCAATTCTTCGGCGCTCAGCCTTCTTCACAATCCAACTCTCACATCCATACATGACCACAGGAAAAACCATAGAGAGTATCATAGTCATGTCCTAAGTCGCCTTAGTCGTGTCTGACTCTTTGCGGCCCCATGGACTGTACCCCACCAGGCTCCTCTGTCCATGGGATTCTCTAGGCAAGAATACTAGAGTGGGTTGCCATGCCCTCCTCCAGGGGATCTGCCCAAGACAGGGATCGAACCCAGGTTTCTTATAAAGTCTCCTGCATTGGCAGGCATGTTCTTTACCTCTAGCACCACCTGGGAAGCCCAAGTTTAAAAAATCAGCAGTAGACTTATATTAGCAAGAGGTTCCTCCATGTGCAAGTAGAAAAGAGGCAAAAGGTCCAGAGGAGTCCTTGTCATGATAAGTAGTCAAACAGATAAAGTAAATCTCTTGGATGAAATAAACACTTTCAGAATATTAAAACAAGTGCCAAAAGGAAGAGTGCAAAAGCAGGCAGAAATGCAGTGCCTGAGTATCAGTCACCCTACAGCCCAGCATCCCTCACCCTCCACACCAAATACCTGCCAGCCATATATTAATGAATTTACGTGGAATCTGGAAACATGGTCTGATTTGCAAAGCAGAAATAGAGTTACAGATGTAGAGAACAAACTGTGGACATCGAGGTGGTGAGGGGGTGTGGAAGGGGACAGTGTGGTGAATTGGGAGATTGGGATTGACATACACACAGTAGTGATACTGTGTTTAAAATAGTTAACTACTGAGAACTTCCAGGTGTTGGTGATGGACAGGGAGGCCTGGCGTGCTGCAGTCCATGGGATTGCAAAGTGTTGCACGTGACTGAGTGACTGAACTGAATTGAACTGAGAACCTACTGTATAACACAGGGAACTCTGCTCAATGTTCTGTGATGACCTAGATGGAAAGGAAACCCAAAAGAGGCTGGATATATGTATACATTCTGTAACTGATTCACTTTGCCATACACCAGAAACTAACACAACATTGTAAAACAACTATACTCCAATAAAAATTAATTAAAAAAACAAAAACCCTGCAAAGAGCCTTCCCACCCATTTCCTCCCTGCAATTCTTCATCCCCGCCCAGTTCAAAACCTCACTCTTCCTGCCTCCTGTCTTGATATCATTCAATCAACCTTCAATGAACCAATGTCTTTTTAGTTAGAAGGTTGATACAACGGTTACTTAATTACTTAATTATTCAGTGTGGTCTATTTTTTAAGCCACTGGTTTCACCTCAAATTTATGTTGTCAACTGAGAAATATTTTTTTGTGATGTTTTCACTGCTATTCATGATTGTGATTTAGTACAAAGAAAGAAGTTATTTTTCTTTGAAAGACTATATCTGAACAAAATCTACATGAGTCTCTGTTTTAGTATAACAAGTCGAAATTGAATTTTTTGTCTTCTTTTTCATTCCTTCTTATCGTTCCTTTGACTGCACATTAGTGGGGAGTATGTTTAAACAATCCAAAGTAAATAAATTAGTTGTTTGGATTAATTTAGAAAAGAAATGAAAGACTACACGAAAGATGAAAAAGAAGATCAAAGCTGTAGATGTCCAAGAATACATAAACAAGAGAAAACAAAGAAAATTGGTGAAATAATCAGCAGAATTATATAAGAAATAGGGAAAAGACTAAAATAGCTAGGGAAAAAAACCCTAGACATATAAGATATTTGATATGAAGAAAAAAACTGAAATAAAAGCAAATTGCATGTGATGGCAAAACTTAGAAAATTGAAAACATTGTTAATGTAATAGTGATGAAATCCTGCTCTCTTTCACAGGATAATACATAAAATGTTTAGAAACTATTTCCTTAGTGTAACAATAGAGAGTGGGAAACAGAACAAAATTTTGTTTTGGCTTATTTTTAGTGAAAGCTTGAATGATATGTAACAAGTTTTCTTCTCTTAAATGCTTTCCAGAATAGCTAGCTTTCATGGTCAGGTCTTACTTGTTTTCTAGAATGTCTAGTGTTCATGACAAGGGACAAATGACAATTTATTTAAAACTTTGTTGATGTTAAGTATTTTGTAATTTATATTTTCCTAAAATATATGACTGTCTCTTCATGTTCCCATATGCAAGTTGTGTATGATTCAAATCAACACCCATGATCATGTATATTTTTGACAGTATATTTAAAGATTGATAAATCTTTAGAAACAAGAAGAAAATGGAGAACAAATTGAGTGTTCAATTAGTATACTTTCATCGAACAAATTTTATTTTACAGTCATAATCATTTAATTTTTGACCATAACAGTACAGTCAACTCCCAGGGTGAAAAAAGCAATGAAACCACACTTCTTTTTACTTCTTTACTATAAATAAATAAGATGGTTAGATAATTTTATTTCTGTAGTGATGAAACAAAAATGCTACTCTAAGCATGCCCAGAAGATTTTCCTGTCGTCAGGCACATCTGTGACAAGACATTGCACCTTCAGGCAGTTGGTTAGTGCCAATGGCTTCAGAAAGACAGTTTGTTCTCTGTAAGGACACGTTGAACTGGCCTATGGTTTTGCTGTTGCCTGAGTGCACCCACCTGCCACACGTGTCTTCAAGTGATTCTTCAGATAAATCTTAAAGCATATATTCCATTCTTCTGCAAGAGAGGTAGTCTGTGTTTATTTACTGCATTTTTGCTCAGTCTAACTTAGATATGTTTACTTTCTTGCTTTGCATGCACATTACAGATATACACTCAAATTAGCTCAGGCGCAATGTGCGTTTAATGTAAGAATGTTTGATGATCAAGAAATGTGATCTGATTTAGGCATCTCTCAACAGAGACAAATCCAGCTCCTTAGCCACATTTCCAATGTCAGTCCTGAAAAACCCAACTAATGAATTGTGTGGTCTAGTCCATCTTTCTACCCATGGTCATAACATTCAGGCCAGTCTGCTTACAGGATGCCCACTTCTAGTGTGAGCCACTGAACTGAGGGTGAATTCATTCCTGGTACATACGCTGTGTCTAGAACACAAGAACAAGATGGCCTTAGAGAAGAAGATAAGAACAATTTACTGTTTTGCATATTGAATACCAGAGATGGCATGGCTAGTCATTGCTGAGTACTTGTTAAAGACATATACCCTCTTTCTTCACTCGTCTATCAAAGAAATATTTGTTGAGCTCTGCTCTCAGCAGGCATTAAATTAAAAGCAGGCAAGACATCTACTTCCCTCACTCCTACAGTGTTGAGTAGAGATAGACATTTATCAAGTAAAATATGATCAAGATGATTGCAGATGGTGATAAGATATATAAGGAAACAAGCAACCATATTAAGAAGCAGGGTCAGAAGGCTTTTTCTTCAAAGGGCCAGGAGGAAATGATTCTAGGCATTGCAAGACATGTTTTCACTGTGCCAGCTATTCCAATTGGTCACTGTAAGGTGAAAACAGCCACAGGCAATCTTAAAAAATAAATGTGGCTGCATTCCAATACAATTTTATTTAGGAAAATAGGCAGTAAGCGCTATTTAGCCTGAGGGCCCCAAGGTACTGACCCTATGTTACAGAAAATAATGGAGTGATGGTGGCTATAGGTAGTATTAAAAAAAGTGAGCTCTCTGAAGAAGTAACGTGTGACCTGATTTGCAGAAGACGAGAAGGGGCCAGTTATAGGTAGAACTGCAGAAACCGATCACTAGGAGGAGTAACACAGCCAGAAGCCTTGGAGCAAGGAACTTGGAACATTTAATGGAGAGAGAAGAGCCTGGGATGACTGGAGCTTAATGAGAAACTGAGAAAACACTATAATTAAGTTTTGAAAGGTAGACAGAGGTCAGCTTGTGTAGCTCATCAAATTGAAGACAAACCTGAATAACCTGGGAAGATCAGAACCAGGTCAGACAGAACTATTGGGCAGCCTTCCTGCAGCATTGATATGGATTGGTCAACTCTCTCCCGCTTCCTGTCCCTCCACAGGGCTCTAATTCCTTGGGAAAGAACCAAATTGCCATTTATATACACAATGAGTCACAGTCTACGAGACTGCACAAAATGAAGGAAAGAATATTACAGTGGGCTTCCAGGACGCAAATACATCATGCCCGGTGCTGCTCTTCAGAGAGCATGCAGAACGGTAGAGAAAACTTCCACCTTCGTTAAACTTATTTACTATCTATTTAACCTTTATTGATGAGTTGATGTAGCCAGACTGATGTTGCACTGAACCATTCTTTATTATTAAATGATGGTCTTTCTTCCTGAGAATATTCTTTCCTCTGAAATAGACTTTGCTTGAAATTTAAGCCATTTCAGCCATATTTTCATCAGTAATAACTCGATCATGAATAATATTCCTGTAAATATTCTTGAACTGTGTCCTGAGATGCATTTTTATTACTGGTAACAGTTCAATCTTTGGAATCTCACTTTTGATCTTTTTTAGGTGGGACTGGGATTCCCAGTAGCTCAGCTTGTAAAGAATCCACCTGCAATGCAGAAGACCCTGGTTCGATCTCTGAGTTGGGAAGATCCCCTGGAGGAGGGCATGGCAACTCACTCCAATATTCTTGCCTGGAGAATTCCATGGACAGAGAAGCCTGGCGGGCTATAGTCCATGGGGTCGCAAAGAGTTGGCCACAACTGAACGACTATGCACAGCATAGCAAAGCACAGCACAGGTGAGACCAGTGTAGCTCATTTCTAGGTCTAATTTCCCCACTACTTGAGGGAAAACCCTGCTAATTACTCTCCTCATGCTCTGTGAATGATAAGATTTTCCACCCTGGGTTTGGAGAACAGGAAATATTTCTGGTTGAGTGTGGTTTCCAAGATTGCGTTTTCTCAACCTGGCAGGTGGCTCTTTGCCCAGCCATGCATCGTTTCCTCACAGGCATGCACTGGTGATCTGTACTCAGTGGAAATTCAGAATGCACCCTCTGCAAAGCGCCAGAGCTGTCTATCTGTCCACCTGTCCCTTGGAACTCAGTCCTGTGTACTTCGTCTGCTTTGGCCTCTCCAGATTTCAATTCTTAACTCCAGTCGTACGTAGGTCACATCCCCCCTTGCCTTCTCATCTCTGAGCTTCAGTCTGGGTCTCCGGACAGTGCGGCCATCCGGGCACCAGCCTCATCTGCTTCCTTTCTTCAAGTATCACTCCACCATGATGCTTGCAGCCCAGTTCTTAAAAACTGTTGTTTCTCATGTTTCATCTATTTTAAAAACTGTTTCAAGAGGAAGGGTCTTTCTAATCCTTGTTACTCCATATTGGCTGGAAGTGAAAGTTCTCAGTTGCTACAATTTTTTTCTCTGTTTTTCCACATATACCCCCAGGCACCGTCTTCTGTACACACCTGCTCCTAGGTGATCACACCGTGACTTTCAATGAATCTTTTAATCTGAAAAGCTTGAGCAGTTTCCTAGAACTCTCCAAAGGGTGTTGTGAGGCCAGCATGTAGATTCTAAGAGGAAATGAATGAATAAAAATGTTATTGGTGTGTTTGGAAAAAAAAAATCACTTCTAGGTTAAGTGAGCTTTTCATTTTAATAAAGAATTGAGGACCTTAAACATGCAGATGTTAATAATTATTCCTGTAATTCATGCTTGAATAATTTATTTAATATTTCTTTGGGGTCTTTTCTATCAGTTTGTATAGATGACAGTTTTGTCTTATAATAGGAACTCCCTGGACCACTGCTTGAACATGGATGATGTGTTTATTTGCATGCTTTATCATAAGATAATCCAAATGGAGAGTGCAAGGGAATGGAAAGATAAACGTTTTGTTAGAGGAAACTTAGTGCCTCAAAACTTATTCCTCTCGGTCCCCTCTGACTTCTAGCCTGGGATGCCTGAATGCCTGCTCCATGGAAGAATAAAGATCACATCTCAAGGTCTATCTAAAAACAAAAGACATATTTGAAACTGTTGAATGAAGTTTAGAGTGTTAGAATTAGAAAGTATATCAGATAATCTAGCTGGATCATTGATTATGATGTATTTTGCCTAGTAAACTTCTAAACCACGATGCATATTTTAATAATTAAGTATCTGCCCTGGGAAGAAACTGTTCAGTGTATCATCAAATGTAGCATTCCATCATGCATCTATATAAATCATTGAATAGCTCCATGAATGGAATTTTTAATAAATTATGTTCAAGGATACCATGTCAGTATCCTGATAGGAAATAAAAGTGTTCAAGACAATTTTAAAAATTTAAACTTTGTGCTTTTGCTTTATAGGCAATACCCCATTTTTTTTAAGAAAGTGATGATGTGATATTGACAAGGAGCTGTATTTTTTATGATTTTTATTGGTGTTGAACACATTTAATAATTTCATCATTTATGCATATATGTATGTATCTTCCTACATATTGATATATAATATGTATTTATTTTTAGCCTTCTTTAGTATCTGCCTTAGCCAGTCACTCTCTCCCTGTCCTTCTCCTGTCCTCTTCCCCCTCTCCATCCTTCCGCCTTTTTCTTTTTCTCTTTCTTCATCTCTTTCTCTGTCTCTGTCAATAGAAGAGCAATATTTTACTTTTCTGCTCAGTTGACAAAGTCAAGTAAAGGTGAAAGTCTTTGGCCTGAGCATTTAGCAACATTTAAAATTTTTTTTATTTATTCATTATATTTTATTTTTGGCTGTGCTGGGTCTTTCTTGCTGTGCTCAGGCTTTCACTAGTTATGTCAAGTGGGAGCTACTCTCTACGTGTGCTGTGCAGGCCTCTCATTGCAATGACTTCTCTTGTTGCAGAGCACAGGCTCTAGGTTTATGGGCTTCTGTAGTTGCGGAGCACAGGGTTAGTTGCCCCGTGTCATGTGGGATCTTCCCAGACCAGGGATCAAACATGTGTCCCCTGCATTGGCAGGCAAATTCCACTGGACCATGAGAGAAGTCCTAAGTAACCTTTTAAAAATAATTTTTAAAAACCTCCCTTCAAATATTTACTGAAGTATCACTTAAATATATTGCATTATTTACCAAGGGTAGTTTTGGCTCCACTCCCCCTGCCACTTCAAAAATAATAAATGAATCTTGCTCTTACCAATGAGACAGTCAAGGTTCTAAAGGGGCATCAGAGTGAGCTGCCAGTGTCAAGATATTCAACAATCAAAATGGTCTGAGCTAACATGAAAAATCTCCCTCTATATTTCACTTATTAAATTTATGTGTCTTTACGTAGTCCAGACTATCAATATTAAGGAAGCTGGAACATAGGAAATCTACAGGGGAGGCATTTTGAAACTTGTATTTGTCCCCAGGCCAGAAGGAACACACCCACTCTCATCACTCGCTGTTTTAATGGCTTGGGTCCTCTTTGGAGTTTGTGCTGTAAAACATGGAGTCAACTTGTCACTCTGACCTTGATTCTGCCTTTCAATCGTAGTTTCAGAAAGTTGCTTTGACGGCAACCTGGACTATTCCCTCCCAGAGATTTCCACCCATAATTTCTCCAATAAAATGACTTCCAATGAATCACAGCCATTCTAACAATTTTGCGGCCGTGGCCTCTTGACCATAATTCAGAACATAGCACAGAGCTCTCACACGCCTTTAAGGTTAACTGTTCCTTTAAATATCAGGTCAGGAAAAAACGAGGGCTACATAAGGATCAGGATGGACATGCTCATTTAAGGAAGCAGGAGAAGTTTTTATGGAGAATTGATCACTGCTGATAATTAATGATTCATATGTGCATTAACTTTGTGATAAACCTCAGCCTTGCTTTGCCAACAAATGATAAATCACTTCAGATGTGACAGAAACATTAAAAATAGGTTGCCACTGTGTCTATTAAAATTTCCCTACTGTCCTTTTGCATTTGATTATCTTTCTTTCCCCAGCAGCCACTTCTGAGTATCATTTGACTTCTTTTTTTACATATTTCTTTGTAATATTCTTTGTAAACAAGGTTACTAAGAAGGTTATCAATTGCACCAGCTTTTTCCTTATATTATTTTTTTTTTTGTATTTCTTTTTTTTCTTTTTTTTAATTTTATTTTATTTAACTTTACAATATTGTATTGGTTTTGCCATATATCAAAATGAATCCGCCACAGGTATACATGTGTTCCCCATCCTGAACCCTCCTCCCTCCTCCCTCCTCCCTCCCCATACCATCCCTCATGTCCATTGTATCAGTGATGCCATCCAACCATCTCATCCTCTGTCATCCCCTTTTCCTCCCGCCTTCAATCTTCCCCAGCTTCAGGGTCTTTTCAAATGAGTCAGTGCTTTGCATCAGGTGGCCAAAGTATTGGAGTTTCAGCTTCAGCATCAGTCCTTCCAATGAATATTCATGACAGATTTCCTTTAGGATGGACTGGTTGGATCTCCTTGCAGTCCAAGGGACTCTCAAGAGTCTTCTCCAACACCACAGTTCAAAAGCATCAATTATTTGGTGCTCAGCTCTCTTTATGGTCCAACTCTCACATCCATACACGACTACTGGAAAAACTGAAGCTTTGACTAGACAAACCTTTGTTGACAAAGTAATGTCTCTGTTTTTTAATATGCTGTCTAGGTTCGTCATAACTTTTCTTCCAAGGAGTAAGCGTCTTTTAATTTCATGGCTGTAGTCACCATCTGCAGTGATTTGGGAGCCCCAAAAATAAAGTCAGCCACTGTTTCCACTGTTTTTCCATATATTTGCCATGAAGTGATGGGACCAGATGCCATGATCTTAGTTTTCTGAATGTTGAGTTTTAAGCCAATTTTTTCACTCTCCTCTTTCACTTTCATCAGGAGGTTCTTTAGTTCCTCTTCACTTTCTTCCATAAGGGTGGTGTCATCTGCGTATCTGAGGTTATTGATATTTCTCCCAGCAATCTTGATTCCAGCTTGTGCTTCATCCAGTCTGACATTTCGCATGATATACTCTGCATGTAAGTTAAATAAGCAGGGTGACAATATACAGCCTTGACGTGCTCCTTTCCCATTTGGAACCAGTCTGCTGTTCCATGTCCAGTTCTAACTGATGTTGAAGCTGAAACTCCAATACTTTGGCCACCTGATGTGAAGAGCTGCCTCTTTTGAAAAGACCCTAATGCTGGGAAATATTGAGGGCAGGAGAAAAGGACAACAGAGGATGAGATGGTTGGATGGCATCACCGACTCAATGGACATGGGTTTGGGTAGACTCTGGCAGTTGGTGACGGACAGGGAGGCCTGGTGTGCTGCAGTTCATGGGGTCCCAAAGAGTCGGACATGACTGAGCGGCTGAACTGAACTAACTATTCTTTATTAGCACTAGCATCAAGTCTCTCAGCCACCCTATAGCTGAAACCATTAGAAACTTTTTGCACAAGTGTGGTGAAAATTATTATTTTATTCATTCAATAGGTTTAGCTAGATGACCCCTAGAAGCACTCTCAATTTAGGGATCTGTGAGGACCTTGTTTTCTCTGGTTCAGAATAGTGACATTGATGGAGGCCAGTGTAGGAGAAATAAATTATTCATGACCATGTGTTAGTGTCGGAAAGGATGGTGAGAATGTTAACCTGAGCAGTAGACAAGTGATCTAAGTACAAAGCAGGAGTCCAAGATACCTGAGCTTATAAGATACATGGTAATGCCTTGGTTACCTGAAGCTTATGTCCAGTTTTTTTATTTGAAAGCAAAACTGCAAAATCAGTAATTTTGGGTACAGAGTTCAGACTTCATCTCAGTTTCTCTGATTCTCTGCTGGACCTCAGCTCCTTCACCAATAGTATATATTGCTTAATTACTTACTTAGAACAAGTTAATGAAGCTATCAGAAAAGCAGATGTTAAAAGAAACATTAGACTACATTATGAACTGAATGTTTGTATACTCCTAAAATTCATATGTTGACCTCCTAACCCTCAATGTGATGGGGGCTTTAGGAGGACTTAAATGAGATTACTCAGGTGAGAGTCCCTTGGACTGCAAGGAGATCCAACCAGTCCATTCTGAAGGAGATCAGCCCTGGGATTTCTTTGGATGGAATGATGCTGAAGCTGAAGCTCCAGTACTCTGGCCACCTCATGCGAAGAGTTGACTCATTGGAAAAGACTCTGATGCTGGGAGGGACTGTGGGCAGGAGGAGAAGTGGACAACAGAGGATGAGATGGCTGGATGGCATCACTGACTCGATGGACGTGAGTCTGAGTGAACTCTGGGAGTTGGTGATGGACAGGGAGGCCTGGTGTGCTGTGATTCACGGGGTTGCAAAGAGTCAGACACAACTGAGCGACTGAACTGACTGACAGGTGGGGCCTTCATGACAGGATTAGTGCCCACAGCTTGTCTTGGGCTTAGCTTCCAGGATTGTAAGAAATAAATTTCTGTTGCTTTAAAGCATCCAGTCTGTAGTATTCTGTGATGGACACCCAAGCTGGCCAATATAGGCTGGATTAGATGCTCTCTAATAAGACATGGAATGACCATTACAGTTTATTTTGCAAGTTTTTTGTTGTGTTTACTCTTGTTCCTTTAGTCAATAAGTGTTTAAAAAGCAAATGTTTGCAACTTTCTACACAGTCATATAAAAGAGAAGCCTTCTTCAGGCTGAGCTTGACGTTCCAAACCTAATGAGTGTGAAGGTACTGATTGAGGAAACCAACTAGGAGGGCTGGTGCGTGCTTATAGTTACGTAGTTCACACTTTTTAAAGTTAATCCATTAGTGTGGCCTGATTCAAATTGCAAAAGTTGGTATGAGTTTCAGGGAATGTTTGGAATAAATTAGGAGGGGAGAATACAAGTTTAAAAAATAGTTATATTTTAGATATTAATTGTAGACATCTTGGAAAAGAAATCATTTATCATTTGCTTTATCAATATTTATTAAGCACCAGTTAGGCACAAGGCACTGCTTCAGTGTCTGTATTTATCATAAAATAAAATACAAATATCTAGCTGAGGGAGACAGCTGATAAATAATAAATATGAAAATGAGTAAATTATGTACTATGTTAGAAGTTAAAGAAAAGCTAGTAAAATGTGGTGTAGAGATTAGTGTCTCTATGATAGTGATGGTGTTGAAGGGAATGGTCTTATTGAGAAGGTGAGATTTGAGCAAAGCCTTGAAGAGGTGAGGGATTTGCCAACTGGATATCTTGGGACAGGGATGCAGGATCAAACGCATGAGGCATAAATTGTATGAGGCTTTATAAACTCATTCATATTGTATGCAGTCTACGGAGAATGCCATTAGAAACCTATGGAACCAGAACAACAACAAAATTTAATTTTCAGAAATAGAAATGTGATTAGGAAACTAGATCAGAGAATTGAATTTTCAATAATGTTTAAGAAATGTAGCTCAAGTATTAATGCTTTCAGTTTCTGCTACACTCAAGTTCTGTGCATGTAAGAGAAATCCATCTATTGTTACCACTTTTTGTTCAGTAACTAAGTCGTATCTCTTTGGAGAAGGCAATGGCAACCCACTCCAGTACTCTTGCCAGGAAAATCTCATGGATGGAGGAGTCCAGTAGGCTGCAGTCCATGAGGTCTCAAAGAGTCAGACACAACTGAGCGAGTTCACTTTCACTTTTCACTTTCATGCATTGGAGAAGGAAATGGCAACCCACTCCAGTGTTCTTGCCTGGAGAATCCCAGGGACAGCGGAGCCTGGTGGACTGCTGTCTATGGGGTTGCACAGAGTCGGACACGACTGAAGCGACTTAGCAGCAGCAGCAGCAAGTCGTATCTCTTAGTGAACCCATGGACTGCAGCATGCCAGGCTCCTCTGTCCTTCACTATCTCCAGGAGTTTGCTCAAATTCATGCTCATAGAGTCAGTGATGCTATCTAGCCATCTCATCCTTCTCCTTTTGCCTTCAATCTTTCCCAGCATCAGGGTCTTTTCCAATGAGTCGGCTCTTCATATCAGGTGGCCAAAGGACTGGAGCTTCAGCTTCAGCATCAGTCCTTCCAATGAATATTCAGGTTTGATTTCCTTTAGGATTGACTAGTTTGATCTCCTGACAGTCCAAGGGATTCTCAAGAGGCTTCTCCAGCAACACAGTTGGAAAGCATCAATTCTTCAGCGCTCAGCCATCTTTACAGTCCAACTCTCAGATCCATACATGACTACTGGAAAAACCATAGCTTTAATTATACTGACTTCTGTCAGCAAAGTGATGTCTCTGCTTTTTAATACTGTCTAGGTTTGTCATAGCTTTTCTTTTTACATAAGAGCACATACACACAGAAAAACACACACATCTTTTAAATAAAAAAGTTTTTAAATTACCGTTTGATTTTCCTAAAGAGAGAATAGGGCTTCTATGTTGGCTCACATGGTAAAGAATCTGACTGAAATGAAGGATACCTGGGTTTGGTCCCTGGGTTGGGAAGATCCCTGGAGAAGGGAATGGCTATCCACTCCAGTATTCTTGCATGGAGAATTCCATGGACAGAGGAGCCCAGCAGGCTACAGTCCATGCAGTTGCAAAGAGTTGGACACCACTTAGCAATTAAGCAACAACAACCAAAGAAAAAATAAAATTGAATTTTAACTTACAAAAATTAATTGTCAAACTATCAGTGTGGAATTTTCAATGTGTAAACTGTGAATTAACAATTCAAAATTTGAGACATTTCAGAAAAACTAAATTTCACTAGAGGGAGTTTTAGGTCCCCATTTTGAAGAACTAGAGTTATTTGTATAGAGTAACTATATTTAGCTAAAGTCTCAGTAGATAAATTTAGTATTTATATATTAGCATGAAATCGTTTCATCCCAGAGGAATTAAAATATGCTTGTACTACTTCTGACTGAAAATATAAAATAAGTTGGCTTTTTATTCCCCCTCCTCCACAAATATGTGAAAAATATTTTTTCTCACTGCAAGAGGTATTTCTATCATTGTTTAGAAGAACAGCCACCAGTATTATTCAAGGTAAATAAACACAGGGCTTTCTTTTTTTTTTTAAACTTCTTCTTTTGACCAGCCAGGACCTGTCCAACCTGAGCTCAAAGGTCCATCAGAATGTCCAGGAACTGGTCAGTATATTTAAGGACAGCCTGACCTTGGAGTTAAGGAGAAGGTAAATGCTGTCTGTTTGGAAACATAGACACAGCTGAAGATCCTTTTCTGAGTAAGAAGAGTAAGGATGTTTGGATCTGTTCAATAATACCATGTTGCTCACATCGCTGGGGCAGATTTCAAAGGGTCCCTGACCTGCCTGTCGTTTCTGTGTCTGGGCTGCTGGGCTTCCTCCACAGTTCAGGATTTGGAACTAAATCAAGATCCTGGGATGATAACATCTCTGATTGACTAGCATGTTTAAGAATGAGTCTTGGCACTATGGGACCCACATGACTCAGTGGTAAAGAATCCACCCACAAGAACTGAAGGAGACAGGGATTCAAACCCTAGGTTGGGAAGATCCCCTGGAGGAGGAAACAGCAACCCCACTCCAGTATTCTTGCCTATTAAATCCCACAGACAGAGAAGCATAGTGGGCCACAGTCCATGGGGTTGCAAAGGGTCAGACATAACTGAGCGACTTAGCATGCATGTATACACATTGGCACTGTGAGTGGCAGAGCTGAGACTCAGACCCAGGCCTCCTCCCTCTGAATGAGGGTTGGTTTCCTGTGCTCCAGGGCTGCCCAAAGCCACCTGAATGCAGTTACTCAATTTAAAGGAGGTGAGATGTGTCTCAGGTTGTGTGTGTGGATGGGAATGGTGTGGTGATGCTCACACACGGGTGCTTATAGACAGCAGACATTTATTGCTTACAGTTCTACAGGCTGAGAGCCCTAGATCAGGGCACCAGCATGGCCGGGTTCTGGTGAAGGTCCTCTTCAAAGTTCCAGATAGTCGTCTTCTCATTGTGTGCTCACCTGAACAAAGGGGCCAGGGAGTTCTCCGAGGTCTCTTCTATAAGGGAAGTAATCCCATTCATGGGAACCTCATCCTCATGACTTCATCACCCCCTCAAAGTCCTTACCTCTTAATACCATCACTCTGGGGTTTAGGTTTTAACCTATGAATTTCGAGAGAGACAAACATTCTACAGTAGGTGTGGACAAGCCCTTTAAGGGATAAGATGTGTTTCAGAATAAAGGGATTGTGCCTGTCAGGAAACGGTGAGAAGCCTGGGCAGACTCTTTTTTTTTTTTTTTTTTAAGATGATGAATAGTTCTTTTTTTTTTATTTTTAAACTTTACAAATTGTATTAGTTTTGCAAATTGACTCTTGAATTAGAATTATTCTCACTTTTATCTGGCTTTAAACCACTTTTACCACAAAGGGTATAGGCTCCAAGAAAGTAATATAAAAACATGTCATTTTCATAATCTTTTGGTTCTGTTAAATTTATCTAGATATCTTCAAATGATTCAATTGACTAAAAAAAGGTCTAATGTACATATGTTTGATAAACTGAAATAAATTTAAGCTTCATAGAAATTGTCTCCTGCAGAAACATCTGCCATCATACCCTACTTTTGGTGGATACTTGAGCACTTTTATCTCTAAACTGGGAATAAAAGCTCTTGCCTGTCTAACCAACCGTGTGATTGTGGGAATGAAGACTGTGGCAGGAGGGTAGATACTTTTTAGGGGGTTCATGAAATTTAAAACTGTAACCGTTAAAACCATCAACTTGATCCGTGCTTGAGGAAGCAGCTTCCCAGAGAACCCGGCATGCTCATCTATTAGAGTATTCATGTGGCCTTTGGATTCCCAATTGTGTGTGCAAGACATGGAAAAACCTGACGGCAGTTTAGGGAAAAGCAATGAAAATGATGAAGGGGCTGTTTGCATTGATTTATGAAGACGCGTTAAGGGAATGCAATATGAATAACCCTTCTAAGTGATGGCCAGGGAAAGACTGAATAAATGTCGACAAGTATCAGCTGGGCGTGAACACTGGCAAGGGAGATGGGTGAGGGTGCCGAAGAATATGATGAGGAATAATGAGGCAGAGTGGGGAGAGTTTCCTCGGAATGGATTCGTAGTAATTTTCTCGCCCTGAAAATTGTCCATCAATGAAGAACCTCTATACCATGATTAGAGGCTCAAATCTGCGGAAATGTATGAGTTGTAATAACATGTGCAAGTGAGCCTGGAAGGCGGGGGATGGCTTCGCTGGGGCAGTGGGGTGTGGATCCAGGCTGGGATGGCTTTCTTGGGGGGTGGGGGTAGGGGGATGGATCCAGGCTGTCCTGCTCCAGATGCAGCCAGCAGGGCCCACGTTTTCCTCTCTCTCCTTTGGAGAAACAAGCGGGGACTGAGAACTTCTGGATCCTGACTCCATATCTTGTCCCCACTCCTCTCTCTGGACTCCTTTAAAGAAGTACAGACAATAGCTCTGCTAAGCCAGGAGATGACTTGTTTTCATGAGGCTCACTCCTCTGATTCATGGGCACAAGGGAAAGTGAAAATGTCCATTGCTCAGCCTTGTCGGACTCTTTGCAACCCCATGGACTGTAGCCCACCAGTTTCCCTTGTCCATGGGATTCTCCAGGCAAGAATACTGGAGTGGGTTGCCATGCCCTCTTCCAGGGGATCTTCCCCACCCAGGGATGGAACCCAAGTCCCCCATATTGCAGGCAGATTCTTTACAAGGATACAAGGCATAATATTAATGTTGTAACACTATGTTCCTTTATTCTTTTTTCACTCAAATCCTCTGCCTTATACCCTCCCACCCTGAGGCCCAAGTCTCTGTAATAAATAGAGAGAAGCTGGGGTTGGAGACCACTGGAGCCAGGGCCTCCTCGGCCTCACTGAAAAAAGTAGGGAGTGATGTGGCTGATAATTTATCAGCTTGGTTGAGACACATAACAATGAACTTTCAATAAGGTCTTAACATTTAACACTGTAACCACCATTGCATGGGAAGCAAAACATTAGATTAGTTATGCTTGTAGAAAGTCATCAGCTAGGAATTACTGCACTCATTTTTAAGCAGTCGTCGAATTGCCCTGTTTGCTTCTGTTGAGCCTTGAGCTCAGCATCTCAGCCAGAGTCCACACCACAGCCAAAAAGGGCAGAGGGTGACCATTCAAGAGCTGCTTTGGATTCACTCTTAAAATGAAAAGGTGACTCTACTAGTGTCTATTTAAATGCTTGTAGCTTATGGGGAAAGGGGAATGTAGCCACCACATCAATCAATATGCAGTTAAATGTTTTGAGCCAGAAAATTTTGTAGAATCCAGGCAGGTCATCATTCTTTGTCATGTTTTGCTAGAAGGAAGCTCTGAGCCAGTAAATAACTAACACAGACCATTTCTCAGATGGTTCACGTGAGCCATGATGAAAATGGGAGATCCCTCATCAGTGAGATAACAATCAGCTGCCTGTTGCAGAGTTCCTGGATTTGGGATTTTTTTTAATTTACCTTTTTAATTCTTACTGTGTGTGTGCTCAGTCACTCAGTCATGTCTGACTCTTTGCAACCCCATGGACAGTAGTCTACCAGACTCCCCTGTTCATGGGCTTTCCCAGGCAAGAATATTGGAACAAGTTGCCATTTACCCTGTGTCTCCTACATTGGTGGGTGGATTTTTTTTTTTTTTTACCACTAAGCCACCTTGGAGGCCCTTTATTCTTAATATTATGTTTCTATTATTTTGTCCTGTGGGTGGGATAGCTGAATACATGGTGGCCAACATTTTTCCATGAAAAGTTAACTTCCATGGTTTTGAGAGTGTTTCTAAATAAGCTAGAAGAAGAGATTATGAGTGAAATACATTGTATATTTCTAAGAAAAAATAAAAGATATTTCAGAATCGGTTGTGAAATAGGAAAATGTGGGAAATTACTCTTACGGAATTAACCCCAGGGGCAAAACATTTAAGCAATTAAAAGCAGAACAGATTCTAACATGTACAACATGAAATAAAAATACAAAAGTACTTAGCCATTTTTCCATTGACCCATCATTTATCCTCAGTGATAATCACAGTGCTTAAAGCTGTTGGTTACTAGTTGCTCTAAAGTCCATGTGATATTCACTTTGAACTTCTAGGTCAGGAGACATTTCTCTGGCAAGCCAGAAGAATCCTACTTTCATGTGGACTCTTGGGACAGCATACATGGCTATGCAGAAACTCCTTTAACTTCCCATGACTATCTAATTAAATGAATGCTATCCACTTACATTGAACCACAGAGTTTCCAGGGAGGTAAAATCTAGCTCACAGTTCTTGCACTGCAATTCAACATCTGGCTACATTCAGGCCTCTGTTGGTACTTTCTGAGTGTCAACCTATCTAAGTTTGTGAACGAAAAGAGATTCTCACTTCTATACTAATGACAATGAAGATTAATTTCTTAATGCCTTTAAAAAGCCAGTTCTAATATTGTTGAGCTCTACTGTCTTTAAAGAGATAGATAACCAGCCAGTTTGCTGCATTAGATTATAAATATGCTCAATGCAAGAAAGTCATTTATGATAATGTCTCAGTCAAAATATCAACTTAGAAAAATGTCAGCATTTACTGCAAAAGAAGATGACTCAATAAAACTCTGTGCTTTTTGTCTCTATATTGCTGTTATTTTGATTCTTTCTTTTCTGTTCTCATGTCTTCTATAATATTTGCCAAAAATCAAAGCACTTACTGTTCATAAATGCGCATGTTGAAATCTTTGCTTTTTACAAAAAGGTTAACATGTGGACTGTTGGCTGTTCAGGTTTTATTAATAATGAATAATCTTTTCTGTCTTACAAGTTTGTGTGTGCTTTAATATTAACTTTGCCAGAGTCATTTGATGGGAAGAAAAAAAGGCAATGAATTGCAGGTTCTATACAACACTGCTTATCAATGAACATAAGCATTTGTCAACTATTTTCTTATCAGGACACATTTCTTATACAAAGGCATTACTGCATATGAATCAGAAAAATGGCTTGATGTCTCAAGTTCTACCTTTCACAAGAGGATGGGACTTGCTTGTGGCATTTTGAGACTGATTTAATAAGCATTTGCAAAATAAAGTCTAACTCTTACAAAATGGGGTCATAAAATAGAAAAGTCATTCCTTAGACCCATAAGAATAAAGATGTATGTCCAGCCGCATGAGATTATTAAGGTGAAGGTTCTGAATTCAAAAGCGGAACTTTGACAAAGCCTGAGGGTCAGCAGGTCTAAAAGCACTGGGTGAGGACCCTTTGAAGACCCTATATGCTTGAAGAAAGGCTCCTCTGTAGTGACTGAGCTGGGGCTGCCCGTACCGGGGGTCGTGTCCTTCTACGGCAAAATCATACAGAACCTCACGCCTGCAGTGATGTGCTATGAACTATATATGTTTGTAGACAACTCATTCTTCCTTTTCAGGTAGTAGACATACTGAGAAACAGTGTATCACAGAGCTGCAAAGGGATGATAAATTTTAGATGTTTCTAATATTCCAGAAAGCAAGGTCAATGGATGCTCTCTGGGTCTATCTCTGTGTTTGCCTTGGGAACTCTGTTTTGTTTTTCTAAGAATCCTCAGCTTCTTGGAGTTTTGAAAGGATCAGAATAGGAATTTGAAACCCACAGAGCAGCCTGAAACCAAATGCCAGAGCACTCTTAGAGCTGTCATCCACTGTGTTCTCATTGTCAAGTGTAGATAAACCTCGTGTTATCCTGTCAATTAGGTGCCCAAGGTCAAGTGAGGGAAAGAAAGCTCCACAATGGAGCAGTGGAGGACCACTCTTTGAGTCTGGGTCTAATGGCCTTAGTAGCACTTACTCCAGGGAACTGACCACCTGGTCACCAATTCAGACAAAGGAGATGGTGGAGGGGATAAAAGCAAGACCCGTGTGTGGCTGCACGACACTTGTGGGTCCTGCCTGGAAGACAAGAAAGAACTTTGTGGAAAGAAAGAGACCATCTTTGGGATAAAAGGTCTTCTGTTGGGCAAATGGAGTCCCTTTTATCACAACTGTTGACTTGACTAATTGTCCTTCATTTCTAAAGAGCCCTCCTTTCTTCTCTCTCCATTTTCTCGCCTAAGTGCCATTTTCAGATTAGTGTTTACTCCCCTAGTGACATTTCAACAATAACTTATGTTCTGTCTTTTGTATTTACTTCTGCAGTAATAGCTCCTGGGACCTGAATAGTGAAAAGTCCTCTGTAAAAGCAAGGAGCTGGGACATAGAAGAGGCTGGCTTCCTCGAGAGCAAAGAAAAATAGATTACTCTCTGTCCCTATTGATCAGGTAACAGTAGAGGTCACTCGGCTGCCTTCTGTAGGAAGAAGTCAATTCTGGGACCTAATGGACAGTGTGGTGACTGTATTTATGAAATCACTTCTCAACTCATTGTGTCAACTCAGATGGAAATTCTAAGCAAACCTGTTTTGGGGTGTGTGTGTGTGTGTGTGTGACTCATTTGGAAATAGATACTATAGAGAATTATATGACTCACTGTTTGGAACACAGAGTAAAAGGGGGAAAAGGGGGAAGCATTAAAAGGACACCAAATTATTAAAATAATGGTAATGGTAATGACAACCAATGTACATTATTAAATACAGTGTCTCTTCTAAGCCAAAGCTCAGCTTTGCAAGGGAGATTTCATTTGGACATGTGCACTACAGGGATAAAGAGCTAGTATGCCGCCTCCTGTCTCCTTGAAGAAACAGTGACTTCTAGGAGTTTGAATTCTTCAGATTCCACATATACATGAGATCATGCCATATTTATCTCACTGTATCTGGTTTAATTCACTCAGCATCAGGTCTTCCAGGTTCATCATGTTGTCCAAATGGCAGGATTTCCTTCTTTATTAAGGCTGATTAATATTCTATCTGGTGTGTGCACATGTGTGTATACACACACACACACACACACATACCACACAGAATGGTGGTTGCTACAGGGTGGGGGAAATGGGGAAATGCTGGTCAAAGGATACCGAGTTTCAGTGATAAGATGAATAAGCTCTGGGGATCTAGATACAGCGTGGTGATGATGGTTAACAATACTGTTTTGTGTTCTTGAAATTCACTAAAGACCCTAAGTGTTCTCACTACAGAAAGAAAACACTAACTGGGAGGTGGTAAATATGTTAATTAGCTTGATAATATAATCATTTCACAGTATATACATATATTAAAACATTGTACACCTTAAATACATACAGCTTTCATCAATTAAACCTCAGTGATACACGCATTTTGGAGGAGATGCTAGCAAGGCCTCAGCAGAGTAAGAGCAGGGAGCTGACAGATGAACGGGCTGGAACAGATCTACTCCCCAGAGCCTGAGGACCCAGCTGCTGTGTCTCAGTCCATCAGAGCTGGGGTCTGCAGCTCCTCACCAAGAACACAAACACTGAGCGGTTGCTGTGATGACCTGCCCTTTGCGGGGAAAGTTCCCGGGGAATGCAGGAACAAGAGCTGCCCTAAGACTGGGACAACGTTACTAGTATTTTAGAGATCATGTTGCCTGCTGCCCTTATTTTTCCCATGAAGAAACAAGTCTTCGGGAGGGATGGCTTTCTGGGATTTGTATGAGTGCTCCTGGACTCAGTAAAAGCAGCCACAACTCTTAGTCTTCAAGCCAAAACATTCTACTCTCAGCCCCCTCCCTTCTGTGCTGCTTCTGGACTTCTGTAGATGCACAGTCTGAAGTGACTTTCCCTTGTTCATTTTATTAACATCCAGGATGAAGCTGAGTATTATCCAAAGGGAGGTCATCTCCATTATGTCTGAAAAATAATGGTGTTGCATGTGTCTTGATGACTGGTGAACTCCTTATAGATTACTTGTACAGTATGATGAAAGACTTTAACAATTTTGCAGTAATGGTAATTGGGTCAAGGATATATCAAGGAGTTAATCAGAACCTTTTATTAATCAGCCCATCTCCAGTGGAGCCATTGGAACTGATTAATAACTCAGTACACAAAGGGGATGTGAAGTTTAAAAATCAATGACCCAATCGACAGCACTGTGTCTCCTACAACAATTGCACTGAAGCTGTATTAGTGAAATTTCAGATTATTGATCATTAGCCCAATAGCCCTGAATGGGAGCTAACCAAAGTAATATGTACCTAGGGAAAAACAGCTAGAAACATCCTAAAAACTTTCTATGAATTCATTTATATTAGAGCAGAAGTCTTTCTCTACAAACTGACATAGCTGTATTGTCTACTTTTAGCTTTAAATAGCAACAGCAATTAGTCTGCTAAAAGAACTAATTACTTGCAAATTTTCATGTTTAAACATAAAGTCATTTTTAAATGACAGCACTGAAGAATATTATGAAGTCCAGGCAAAAAGTGATTTTTAAAGTACTGAGTTATGCATAATTTTATGACATTTTTACTAATTATAAAACAGTATGGCAATAGTTTCTAAAAATTCAAGGAAACAATGAAAAGAATTATTACTTTGAAAATTGTTTATTTTTATAAATGAAAGAACATTACCAAGAGAAGAATTATGATAAATGCCTATTTTAAACTATCTCTTATTA
This sequence comes from Bison bison bison, assembly GCF_000754665.1. NCBI lineage: Eukaryota > Metazoa > Chordata > Mammalia > Artiodactyla > Bovidae > Bison > Bison bison. The sequence continues at coordinate 5,657,064 of NW_011494635.1, read as the reverse complement.
ACAAGCATGTCATTCTAGGCATATGTGCTAACTCAGAGTGGATGTGCAACGAGGGACTTTCTTAATGCAATCTACTCCTGAAAATTTCAATTAATTTCAATGCTCAAAAATGATAAACTCCCCCTCCCTTATTTGTACACATTCCACAACTGCCCTCCCTTTAAAATATATATATACCTCAGGTGTTTAATTCACAGAAATAGAATGAGTGACTGTCCACATGCTTTGCATTCATTGGCTTGCCAAAACTTCAGATTTCTCAGTATTAAAATGGTCCTTTTGGTGAAAATCTGTTCTTCGAAATCCCTTCTTTCTCCTTAATCAGATTTCGGAGTTTCTGACCAAGAACTTTGGAGCCAGCCAGACACGTTCCAGTCTAACTCTGGTCTTAATTAATTTTGACCTTGGGTGAATGTCATACTCTTTTAAGCATCAGGAACCTCATCCATACAAATAATTGAACCACATAACCCATCTCTCAAGTTATGGATAGGATTAAATGAGATAAGCATATAGAGTAATTACTCAATATAAGTGTGCTTCATATTTGTATTACTATTTCATAATCTTGAGTAAAATAACCATGCATTATAGAAATTAGCAAAGGAAAGGCATTTTATGACCCTCTTCTCCAAGAACAAATGGCCCAGTAAAGACACAGGGATAAGAAACTGCTACAGAAAAAACTAACAACATTGTAAAGCAACCATCAGATCAGATCAGATCAGTCGCTCAGTCGTGTCTGACTCTTTGCGACCCCGTGAATCGCAGCACACAACCATACTCCAATAAAAATTAATTTTGAAAAGAAAAGATTGAGTTAATTTATGTGAAACACTTAGAAAAGTGCCTGGCATGGAGTAAGCCTCAAGAAATAAAGCTGTTACTATTAAAAAAAAAAAGAAGAAGAAGAAGAAGAAGAAAGAAAAAGATACTTCTAACAAGATAGGATGAGTGTCTGAAAAGTGAAAATGAAAGTCGCTTTGTCGTGTCCAATTCTTTGTGACCCCATGGACTATGTAGTCCAGGGACTATATTCTCCAGGCCAGAATACTGGAGTGGGTAGCCTTTCCCTTCTCCAGGGGATCTTCCCAACCCAGGGATCGAACACAGGTCTCCCACATTGTGGGGGATTCTTTAGCAGCTGAGCCACAAGGGAAGCCCAGGATGAGTGTCTAGTTAGGATTAACTCCCTGAGTTCTTTTAAATGTCCTCGTCTTTAATGTCTGCCTCCAAAAGAGACAAAAGAGGAAAATGAAGGATGGAAAAACAGGGTGCTGGTACTTTAAATGCTCTGAAAGTCAGGTCAGGTGGTCTGGGGGAGGACAGAGGCGACAGCAGGGCTGCCTCTTTGCATGTCTGTGATCAGGAACAGCAGTCACAGAAAGACCCCTGATACTTAGGGGACAGGGTCCTCTCATGCCCACCTGGCTTCTGCTTGTTGAGTGCAGTTTTCCCCCAAGAACATCTGCACAGGTGTCTACCAAGGACCTGGGGATGGGGGTGGGTAGCTGCTACTGTGCTAAGAGCTGAAAACTGGCTAAAATGCACTGAAACTCACTGTCAAATTCTTCCCCTGGAAGTTGCAAGCCTTCAATAGACTCCAGACTTTCAAGTAGTTACATCAGACAGATTCTGCCAGTGCAGTTCTTGTCTGAATAGATCCCTGGAATCTATTCCAGGGAAATAGATTCCTGACACTTTCCACTCCACCATCTTCCTAGAACCATCCCTGAATTATTTGCTTTTAATTCTTCAGTATTTCTGGCTTACCAGGTGGCCCAATGATAAAGAATCTACCTGCCAAAGCAGGAGACACAGTTTTAATACCTGGGTCCGGAAGATCCCCTCGAGAAGGAAATGGCAACCCACTCCAATATTCTTGCCTGGGAAGTCCCATGGATGGAGGAGCCTTGCGGGCTACAGTCCACGGCATGAAGTTGCAAAGAGTTGGAGGTAACTGAGTGACCTAACACTTTCACTTTCAAGGATAATAAATGTAGAAATTGTATGAAATCATGCTGTCCCATTTCTTTTCATATTTTTCTATTTGATTTGAAAATTATTTTTCAAATTTTAGTAAATCACATTTTTAGTATTTAAGGAAATTTTCAAAAGTAACTTTAATTTTTAAATAATATTTGGTCAAACTTGCCAATGAACTGTATTCTTTTTTAATCATCTTTTTAGAACCTTAGAAAGGATTTAATTTAGCTTAGTTTTGTATGACTTTCTTAGAATTTTTTCTGTGTTACATGGTATTTAATTTTTTATTATTGTTACTTTCAGGACATATGGAAAATTATCATCTCTTTTCTAAGTTGAAACCAAAAGAATTTTTAGCTTCTTAATTTAAAAGTGTTCTCGGGTGTATAACAAGCTTATTGTAAGTCTGAACTCTTTCCTGTTTACCTGTCATTAGAAGAAAAAAAAGAAAAAAGTGATAGCCCAAAACGCTCAAATTTTAGTGTACATGGGATTAACCAGAAATTTGTTAAAATGAAGATTCTGATTTAGTGGGTCTGGGGTGCAGCCTAGGGTTCTGAATTTCTAATAAGTTGCCATTTTATTCTGATGCTTGTTCTATAGACCACACATTAGAAAGTATAATATGACCTCAAACTAGTGACCCTCTGGAGAGAAAACAGGAGAAAGCGTATGTATCTGTTCAGTCTAGTTCGTTTCCCTTCACACACCAAAAGTAAAGACCCAGATAATAGGGCCATCATTCACCTACCATTTACCCATTTATTTACCATCCATCCTTCCTTTCATCTACTCTTTCATCCGCTCATTCATCCATCCATCCAAGAAATATTTATTAAGCATCTTCCATGTACAAGGACCCAGGTATCAGAGTCCATATTGTAGTGAACCACAGCTTCTGATACGTAAAAGTAGAACATAATAAATACATGAGAAAGATCGTTTTAGAATTCGAAGATTGCCATAAGGAAACTAAATTAGCACAAAGCAGTGGAGAGTAATAGAGGCTATGTATACACCTCTCGGTTCCCCAGGGCTGGATTTGGTTCTGTATAAACTTACACAGTTGACTAGATGGGTCTGGGCTGCACATTTGTTCTCTCACAGCCTCCTCTTTGAAATGCAGGAATGATTGAATGATATAATATTTGGAAGGACTTTGCAAAATACTGAAAGCACTCAGTGCGTGTTAGCTGTTTTTGTCTGAGGACAGATATTTGCAAACCACATTTTGCAGTGGTGGGCTTCCCTGGTGGTTCAGATGGTAAAGAATATGCCTACAATGCCAGAGACCTGGGTTTGATCCCAGTCAGGAAGATCCCCTGGAGAAGGAAATGGCAACCCACTCCAAGATTCTTGCCTGGAGAACCCCATGGACAGGGCTACAGTCCATGGGGTCACAAAGAATCGGACATGATTGAAGAACTAACATTTTGCAGTAGTACAGAGAAAAGCCTCTTACACAGATATGAGAATTTATGAAAACATTAAAACACCTAATATACCCAGACATTACATAGCAGTAAACAAATTAAGAAATTCTATGTTTCAAAAAATGTAGGATGGATATGGCTGGAAATGGAGTTTTGAAGGTAGTTAAGATGATAGAGTTGGATAATGAAGGACAATTGCTTCTCGTACAAGAGAGACTGGCTATTATTCTGATCTATAGGAGCATGGTTTTCAATCTCTAGTGTGTAAAGTAACACGAATGCCTTGTCCTCCCTGCAGAGTTTCTCATACATTCTCATTTTAAGACTTTAAAGCAAATATTCCTTTAGCCAGGATGACAAAGCAACTTGAAAAATGAGGAAGACAAGCAGATGAGGAAGGACCCATGAGCTAGTGTTTTAGCCTGGAGAGGGGGAGGGGCTGGGATGCATGGGCACAGGAGACTGGAGAGGGAGGGGATGTGATGGTTGTCCTTACGTATAAAAAGGGGGTCTTCTGAATGAGCTATCAACCTGGGCATCCAAATGAACACATCTGAAGTACTTGGAGGTGATAGCGAAAAGGGTTTAGGTTTTTGTCCCAGGGCCCTGCCAGTCAGAGCTGGTCAAAGGTGGATGGATTTCCTCAGCAGGGAAGGTATTTAGAGGGCTGGGTAATCACCAGAAAAGTTGGTTTGAAAGGAAATGAGCAATCAGGGAATGCTGGGCTGGAGGAATTTTAAAGACCCATTTAGATGGAGAGATCTCTTATTCTCTTAAGTCAGTTTTCTCCACAAACTTGGTTTTTCCTGATGAATATGTTTGTGCTTTTCCCAAGCACTTGAAGGAAGTCCGAGTTTGTGAGCCAGAAACTCAAAGTAAAAAATGTGAATAGTCTCTTTGGCAATGAATGTAAGCTGAATAAAAGTGTCTCGATGCTAAAGGAGAGAATGTGGGCTTGGTACATTCAGACACTTCATTGGATCTAAATTTAGACATAAGTGTTAGAGTTGGAGTGACTCCAAGTTTGGCTAATACATCTGAAGATGTTCTTGTTAGAGAAAATAAATGATGGAAAATTCTATTTTTTTTTACTTTGTGTTTGTAGGTAGAGAGGGGAAAAACATGCTCTTTGATATCAACTCATTCCATCTGGTCATGATTATCGAGTAGGTATACGATTTAATGATGCTAAGTACACAGTAGGTATGCAACTGACAATTTTACTTTATAAAATAGTTCTTACTTGGCAGAGGTGACTGAGTGCTAAGTCGCTCAGTCGTGTCCAACTCTGTGCAACCCTATGGACTATAGCCTGCCAGGCTCCTCTGTCTATGGAATCTCCAGGCAAGAATACTGGCTTGGGTTGCCATGCCCTCCTCCAGGGTTGGCAGATGTGAATCAGTTAGCAGATCCTCAGAGAATCTTGATTGAAATCAACTGCTATATGTTTCCCCTTGGCAAGCCCTCTAGAAGTGGGGCAGTGGTCAATGACAAGATGTCATTTTGTTTCAACAAAGTTTTCTTGAGCACCTACTCGGTTCAAGCAGAAGTAAACAAAGATGAACAGGATGCTGAAGGTAAATTTCTGCTCAGGAAAGTTAGTCTTGACCAAGAGACATACTGCAATAAGTAAACAGACATGTCACTGCTGCTGCTCAAAAAGCCTCTTGTTATTTATAAATTCTCCCAATCCTCTTAAAAAACAACTGCATGGATAATTCAAAATTCTCTAAACTACAATGCTTAAAAGCATTAGATAATCTTAAATAAAACAGTTCAATGTAAACTACTACTTTTCATATATTCCTTTTCATTAATATCAGAATAAACTATAAAAGTAATTTGCTAGAAGTTTTATGCATTTTAATTAATAATCTTCTCAACCCAGGGATTCAACCAGCATCTATTATGTCTCCTGCATTGACAGGTGGGTTATTTACCACTAGTGCCACCTGGGAAGCCCCCAGTTCAGTTCAGTCACTCAGTCGTGTCCGACTCTTTGTGACCCCATGAATCGCAGTATGCCAGGCCTCCCTGTCCATTACCAACTCCCGGAGTTCACTCAAACTCACGTCCATCGAGTCAGTGATGCCATCCAGCCATCTCATCCTCTGTCGTCCCCTTCTCCTCCTGCCCTCAATCCCTCCCAGCATCAGAGTCTTTTCCAATGAGTCCACTCTTTGCATGAGGTGGCCAGCTTCCAGGACCCAATATAGTATTGTTAACTATAGCAACCACAATGCACATTTGATCCCCAGATCATTTTATATCTGGAAGTTTATGTCTTTGAACCATAATTTATATAAATATCAATTAAAGATAACCCAAGAGATATAAATATTCATTTAAAATTTTTATTTAAAAACACAATTATTACCCATATAAATTATGGTTCAGAGACATAAACTTCCACATATAAAATGATCTGGGGATCAAATGTGCATTGTGGTGGCTATAGTTAACAATACTGTATTGGGTCCTGGAAGCCTGCCACGAGGGGATCTTAAAATTCCCCATCTCTTTCAGTTGTTCTTTTCTTACAGGACTCCTGTAATTCAGACGTTGATGTTTCCATTTGTGAAGGTCTGTTTCTGTTTTTCCCTAGGCTTCCTCACCTGCATCTTTTTTTGTTGTTTGTTTTTTGTATTTAAAATATTTTTACTAAATGGGATTATCCTATACATACTCTTTTTTTTTGGTTTAATTTTATTTTATTTTTAAACTTTACAATATTGTATTAGTTTTGCCAAATATCGAAATGAATCCGCCACAGGTATACATGTGCTCCCCATCCTGAACCCTCCTCCCTCCTCCCTTCCCATACCATCCCTCTGGGTCGTCCCAGTGCACCAGCCCCAAGCATCCAGTATCGTGCATTGAACCTGAACTGGCAACTCGTTTCATACATGATATTATACATGTTTCAATGCCATTCTCCCAAATCTTCCCACCCTCTCCCTATACTCCCATAAGACTGTTCTATACATCAGTGACTCTTTTGCTGTCTCGTACACAGGGTTATTGTTACCATCTTTCTAAATTCCATATATATGCGTTAGTATACTGTATTGGTGTTTTTCTTTCTGGCTTACTTCACTCTGTATAATAGGCTCCAGTTTCATCCACCTCATTAGAACTGATTCAAATGTATTCTTTGTAATGGCTGAATAATACTCCATTGTGTATATGTACCACAGCTTTCTTATCCATTCATCTGCTGCCTTATTCCACCAATCCCACTGCTGGGAACACACACTGAGGAAACCAGAAGGGAAAGAGACACGTGTACCCCAATGTTCATCACAGCACTGTTTATAATAGCCTCACCTGCATCTTTTGCCCCAATCATTCTGCAGCTTCCGCCACCTTCTGCCCTGGGTGCTTGCTTCCTTGATTTCAGCTCCTACATGTTGTACCTACTGCTGCTGCTGCTGCTAAGTCGCTTCAGTCATGTCCAACTCTGTGTGACCCCATAGATGGCTACCCACCAGGCTCCCCCATTCCTGGGATTCTCCAGGCAAGAACACTGGAGTGGCTTGCCATTTCCATCTCTGACGCGTGAAAGTGGAAAGTGAAAGTGAAGTCGCTCAGTCATGTCCAACTCTCAGTGACCCCACGACTGCAGCCTACCAGGCTCCTCTATCCATGGGAGTTTCCAGGCAAGCATACTGGAGTGGGTTGCCATGGCCTTCTCCAGTTGTATCTACTACTTCCATCCAATATTTTGTAAATTCTTATTTCTGTCTCAGATGAAAAATACCCTTCATCTTCTTAAGATTTTTTTTTATCTTAAATTCCTTGTCTTTTATTTTTATTTATTTTTATGCAGTACAACCATCCAGGCTCCAGTGGTCTATACTGGCTCATCTGTTGTCACTCCAGTCATAGCTGCAATCCTCAGTATTTTAGCCATTGGCCTTTGACCTCACTCTCTCTGGGACTCTCACCACCACATGAGATATGTTGGGTGTGTCAGAAGCAGACCAGAGGCAGGTCTGGGCTGTGCACCTCCAGGTGAGGTCAGCTAGAGTGGAGAGGATGGGCCAAAGTAGGGTGTGCAGAACCACCGCCGGTAATGTGGCTCCCTTATAGTGGACCAGTCCAGCCACGGATTCATTTTGAAACTTTTTAGGGGGTGTAGAATCAATAGGTGAATGTCTTTACTGTGTGTTCCTCTAGCTTTCTTATGTTTGGAGGGGGTGTTCTTCAGGAGTGAACCCCCAAGGGCAGCTGGTCCGCCTGTTCTCACCAGCTGCTTAGCCTAGGATGACTTCTCCTTTCCAATTTCTGTACTGATTGGATAGCAGCAATTGTCCTGACATAGAACTGGAGACAAGAGCAGATTTTCTTCTCCTGTCGTCTGTCTTTCCACCACTGTGTCCAGGCCACAAATGTAACACCTTGTTCCCTGCAGCCCATACACACAACAGCTTATGTCAGACCTTGCTGTTGGTTATCACCAATACTTAATTAGTTTTTTACCATCTTTTCAATATATTTAATGACGACCAGGTTTTATTCTTCATATTATTGATCTTATTTTATGGAACGGCAAAAATATTAATATTTGGGGTACTATTAGGCTAAGTAGTGACGAGCTGGTAAATAATGAAATGTTTAACTATCTTATGTAGTAGTTTATCCCTAAGTGCTTCCAGTAGTCATGTGTGGATGTGAAAGTTGGACTATAAAGAAAGCTGAGCACTGAAGAATTGATGCTTTTGAACTGTGGTGTTGGAGAAGACTCTTGAGAGCCCCTTGGACTGCAAGGAGATCCAACCAGTCCATCCTAAAGGAGATCAATCCTGAATATTCATTGGAAGGACTGATGAAGCTGAAACTCCAATACTTTGGCCACCTGATGTAATATCACAAGATATTGAATATAGTTCCATGTTCTACACAGTAGGACCTTGCTGCTTATCCATTCCATATATAATAGTTTGCATCTGCTCACCCCAAACTCCCAATCCGTCTTTCCCCACCCCTCTCCCCCTTGGCAACCACAAGTCTAAACATTATATTTTCAATTTAATATGGAAGTCATGACCAGCAATCACTTCAAATTGGATTTTTTCAGAACAATCAGGGGTTTTTAGAAACTTCCCTGTAATTGCTCATGAAGTTTGTTCTTCTGATGAGCAGCTTTCTTGTTTAATATTGCTTGTCACATTCTCCAGCCCTTTATTTGCTGTTACTTCATTTGCTTTTAAATGATGCAACTCTCTCTGACATTTGTCAAATTCAAAGCTGAACTGTGTCCACGGCACCCTTTCTTCTCCCTTGGATGATGTAAAGGCCCAAACTGCCAGGCACCCTCTTGGCCCCCTCACGTAGATTGAAATGATCCGTGAAACTCATGTCTGACAATTCTGGTTGTTTCTTCAAAAGTTTTATTTCTTTCTAGACAGGGACAGAGGAGCCAGAGAAATGGAACACGTTGGAAATAGGCCCTGACTGCACTCAATGGTTATAGCACAAGGAAGCCCAATAGCTCTAATGGAGCAGGTCATTCTCATACTTTCCTTCTGGAATTCAATAGCATGTTTAACATTTCTAACTTGGGAGTCACTTTTTCTTTAACATACAGAATTCTTTATTGATGCACTCTGGACATAGAAAAGGTTGTTCATTTATCTTCCATAAGTCTGTGATTTATTGAGAGGAATAAAATACTTATTAATCATTGGAGTTCAGGATATGAAATAATTTTTCAAGTTGTCCAGATGAGCCTATCCAGTGAAATTCTATCATCAATTGTAGGAGATGGAAGAAACTTGGCCTTGCATGTCAATCTGTCTTGAGACACAGTTTTAATTTCAGCCTCGACCAGTGCGTCAGTGACTTGACAGTGAGTTATGAATTTCTACTCCCTCCTTTGGACAAGCTGCCCACAGATTTTTCTGATAACAGGACCATATTCTGGAGAAATTATCATCGATGAATGTGAGTGTTTTAATAAAAATAAGAATCTCTCTTCTTCTGTCCTATGTGAAAATTGTGTATGTAAAACAAGTCATATGACATCAGATAGGAATTGTATTCATTGTGCATTTCTCTCTGTTGAAAAAATCTTGCCCTGCATACTAAAAATCAATTTTCATCAGTGGAGAAGAAAATCTGTGGAACAAAGTAGTATCATTCTACTGATAATTCTCAAGGGCCAAAGGCAGACTCCATCGCCAGTTTACTTCCCAAAGTGACAGTTCAAGAGGCAAGAATGCATTTAAATACACAATTTGATGCAATTGCTATAGAACAGAAAGGAAAATCAATTAAATGTATTGTCTGACACTGATGAGAACACAGAAAAATAAAATAGAATGGCGGGATTTATTTCAAAGGAGAAATCTGAGGCAAGTATCTTTTAATGATTCCTCATTCTGATCAAAATCAATGGCTGAAAATATTTTAAGATGTTTAAAAAGTAAAACAGATCAGCTGATGCTGAATGAAGTAAGGAAGTGCATTAGGTTATGCCAATGGACACCTTGAACAGCCCTTAAGGCATTAGAATTTGAAGCTCTCAGTTTGCTTATACATCCTGCCAGGTCTATATACACCTCGAGAGTCTGTGTTAAGGGTAAGATTAGATTATGCATGTGCAGAATTTAACATAGTGTTTTGTCTATAGTGACTGATCAAGGTAAATAAAATATTATTGTATTGTCAGATCAGATCAGTTGCTCAGTCGTGTCCGACTCTTTGTGACCCCATGAATCACAGCATGCCAGGCCTCCCTGTCCATCACCAACTCCCGGAGTTCACTCAGACTCACGTCCATCGAGTCAGTGATGCCATCCAGCCATCTCATCCTCTGTCATCCCCTTTTCCTCCTGCTCCCAATCCCTCCCAGCATCAGAGTCTTTTCCAATGAGTCAACTCTTCACATGAGGTGGCCAAAGTACTGGGGTTTCAGCTTTAGCATCATTCCTTCCAAAGAAATCCCAGGGCTGATCTCCTTCAGAACGGACTGGTTGGATCTCCTTGCAGTCCAAGGGACTCTCAAGAGTCTTCTCCAACACCACAGTTCAAAAGCATCAATTCTTCGGTGCTCAGCCTTCTTGTATTGTAGTTACTACTAAAGAGGCTTCCCTGGTAGCTCAACTAGTAAAGAATCTGCCTGCAATGCAGGAGACCCCAATTCAACTCCTGGATGGGAAGTTCCCCTGAAGAAGGGATAGGCTACCCACTCCAGTATTCTTAGGCTTCCCTGGCACTCAGACGGTAAAGAATCTGCCTGCAATGCAGAAGACTGGGTTCAACCCCAGGGGCGGGAATATTCCCTGGAGGAGACCATGGCAACCCTCTCCAGTATTCTTGCCTGGAGAATCCTCATGGACAGAGAAGCCTTGTGGGCTACAGTCCATTGGATTAAAAAGAGTTGGACATGACTGAGCAACTAAGCACAGCACAGCATAGTTTACTACTAATAAATTACTTTGCATATCACTTAATGCCAAGCAGTTCAAGTAACTTCATGTGAAAATATCCTTTCTGAATATGATGTAGTGGCTTGGGACTTCTCTGGTGGTCCAGTAGATAAGACTTTGTCTTCCAGTTCAAGGAATACAGGTTTGATCCCTGGTCAGAGAGCTAAGACTCCACCTGCTTTGCAGCCAATAAAACAAAACATAAAACAGAAGCAATATTGTAACAAATTCAATAAAAAGGACTTTAAAAATGGTCCACATAAAAAAGTCTTTAAAAAATGTTTAAAGATAAATAAAATATTTTTTTTTTAAAAAAAGGTACTGGTTTAAACCAGTTGTCGTCGACAGAGGGTGGTTCTTGTCTCTATAGGATATTTGACAATATTTGGACACATTTTTTTTAATTTTCTTGGTGAGGGAGGAAGTTGTCCCAAGAATCTAATGGGTGGATGCTACGAAATATCCTACAGTGCCCAGGGCAGCCCAACATCAAAGATGACCCAACCTAACACATCAATCAAACCGAGACTGAGAGACCGTGCTCTAAACACTGTGTACGATTTCTTCTCTTTCCTTAGCTACTGTGAAAACTGGTAAAAGTCATAATGAAAAGTGGAGAATACCATTTCAGTTTTTATTCCATCCCCTCATCAACACTACAGGAAAGCTGAGTCAGAGGGTGTAATAAAAGAGAAACTACTTTAAGAGGAGAAGGGAGAAGCAAACGGACAAATGAGTTGATTTGCCAAGAACATTTGATTCATGGCTCTTCCTGCAAATTACCATTGTAAGACAATGGGCTAAAAGAGAACATAAACATTTAGAAAGCCAGAATTCAGAAATCCAATCAGGATTCACATAGATATGGTATCCCACTATTAGCCAGGAAGGTCCATGAGAGTGTGGAACACACAGAAATGTACATGCATAATCTAGAAAACACACAAATTAAAATTCAGATTAAACCACAAGGGTGATTGTTTTTGTTCTCTTTAATCTATTTTTTATTTGGGGGAAATTGCTTTACAAGTTGTGTTGGTTTCTTCTGTACAGCAATGCAAATCACCCCTAAGTACACACACATCCCTTCCTTTTTGAGCCACCCTCCCCTCCTCCACCCCACCCCTCCAGGTCATCACAGAGCACCAGTCTGAGCTCCCTGTGTTGAATAGCAGCTTCTCACCAGCTATCTTACCCATGGTAGTGTGTGTATGTCGATGCTGATTCCTCCGTTTGTCCCAGTCCCTCCTTCCCCCACTGTGTTCACAAGTCCGTTTTATACACGTGTGTCCCCATTCCTTCCCTGAAGAGAGGTTCATCTGGACCCCTTTTCTAGATTCCATATGTATGCCTTAATATGCAATATTTGTCTTTCTCTTTCTGACATGCATCACTCTGTATAACAGTCTCATCCACTTCACTAGAACTGACTCAAATTAGTTCTTTTTTTATTTTATTTTATTTTATTTTTAAACTTTACATAGTTGTATTAGTTTTGCCAAATATCAAAATGAATCCACCACAGGTATACATGTGTTCCTGGCTGAGTAATATTAATGACTGAGCAACAACAGTAGTCATTGTATGTATGCACCACATTTTCTTTATCCATTCGTCAGTGGACATCTAGGTTGCTTCCATGTCCTAGCTGTTGTAAACAGCTGCAATGTATTGTAAATAGTGCCTCAGTGAACACTGGGGTACATGGGTCATTTTCAATTATGGCTTTCTCAGGGTATATGCTCAGTGATGGGATTTCTGTGTCATGTGGTAGTTTTATTCCTAGATTTTTTTTTTAAAAAGAGTGATTATTTTTGAAGTACTGCTGCCTACAGGTACTGACTTAGTCATCTCAGTCTGTTATTACAAAATACCACAACAACAAGACGTTGATTTCTCACTCTTCTAAAGGCTGGAAGTTCAAGATCGAAGTGTCGTAGATCAAGGGTCTGGTGAGGACCTGCGCCTGGATTGCAGAGGATGCCTCTTGTGTCCTCCCTGGCAAAGGGACCTCATGTCTCTCACACCTCTTGTGAGGGCACTAATCCTGGCATGAGGCTTTACCCTCATAATCTCATCACCCTCTGGAGGCCGCACCTCCTAACACCATCACACTGGGGATTAGGTTTCAGTAACACAAATCTGGGGGGACACTACATTCAGCCCATAGCATGCACCATAATCAATGTCATAATGAAGAAAATACAGAAGTTAAATCCCAGAACCCTTTTGTATGTTATTTATAAAATTACTTTATCCTGGATTGTATATTTGCTCATTGAGTGTTCAATAACTCTCCATTTTTTTCTGCTCTGTCAACAAACTCAGATCAGTATTAGAGATAATTCTCAGCCATGTGGGTACCACATGACAGTTTTGTCAACCAACATGATTAGAAACATGCTAGAAAAAGCACTCTCAAGAGAACGCTACATTTGCCAGGTTTGCTCCTGGCTGTGTGTACAGACAACTCTCTTAGCTAGATCTTTCACATTCATGTATAAAGCTGAGTGTTATTGCTATTGTTCAGTGGCTAAGTCATATCTGATTCTTTGCAACCCCATGGACTACAGCATGCCGGGTTTCCCTGTCTTCACTATCTCCTGGAGTTTGCTCAGACTCATGTCCATTGATATGGTGATGCCATTCAACCATCTCATCTTCTCTTGCCCTCTTCTCCTCCTGCCCTCAATCTTTCCCAGCATCAGGTTCTTTTCTAATGAAATGGTTCTTTACATCAGGTGGTCAAAGCATTGAAACTTCAGCTTCAACATCACTCCTTCCAATGAGTATTCAGGGTTGATTTCCTTTACAGTTGACTGATTTGAGTTTGAATGTTTTCAGCTACAAACAAAAAGCACTTTTAATGAATACTGCTCACTAATTTGGAGATGATAAATGTTTAAGAACCAAGAGAACAGAGACACTTGAATGAAAAACAACCTTAAATCATTTCTAAAAGCTGATGCTCGTGGTGGTGGGTGCCAGTGAGATCTCTCTCAGAGAGCAGGTGAGGGAACAGATAACAACCTGTATGCAGGGTGGGTTACCTAGGGTCCGTGGATTAAGATTACCTACCCCATTCACACAGACCATGGACATGCTTTGGTGAAATAGTTCATTGTGAGTGTTTTCTAAATGCAAACATTAGAGAATGACTTTAACAATTATTTTAACTTACAGACACACGCATATATTTTTATTGTCACTTTAATTAAAAAAACAAAAAAACAGCTTTATGATGGAATAAGAATCCTTACAATGGCATTTCTTCCCAACAGTGTGCTGGTGGATCAGCTCACAGACCTGATGGATATTGTCAGAGCTGATAAGATGCTCGACAGAGCAGTGAACAAAGAAAGGCTGTAGGTGAGAGAGAGAGAGAGAGGAATGTGGCCAGAAGCTCTCCAATATTTCTCTTCTTTGTAGGGAGGTCAAAAAGTCTACCTGACATGATGAAAATTTTAATTAAATATGTCTAAATTCAAATTCAAAATGTAGTTCCACTGAACTCTTTGAGGTCTCCAAGAAGATAATAAATCTCAGTTGCCATAGGAATTTCGCTCCCTGAAATGTGATTAAAAGCAGGTTTTTGTTATCTAACAAAACACTTTATACGAGCTAGTTGTCAATGGCAGGGAGGTTTCCTGTTCAAGGCAGGAAGAAGGAAGGAAATTAGCATTTGCTGAGTGGCTAGGAAAGTCAACCACGATTACTTGTTTTTCAGGTATGATATCATTTACATTTTTTGCCATAATTGCAGGTGAGCATTACTATCCATTATATATATGAAAAAGCTGATGCACAGAGAATTTTGTACATGATCATGTCACCAAGAAAGCAGAAATATTCCAAGATTTGTGGCTCTGAAGTCTTGAACTCCCCACTGCAGGGGTTGCTTTCTCCAAAAATGCTGAAAGGAACGCACGGTTTACTTTCTGAAATGGAGCTATCAAAGTATAAACATAATATTTATTGCAGATTGGAAGGAGTCTATGGAGCAATAAAATCTTTAGAAAACACTAAAGGGAATTTTTAAGATGTTAAATACATTTCCTCAAGGAGCTATAAATTTGTTGTAGAATTACTGGGAAATATGACATCACAGATTGACCATGTCTGTACACAAGCATCTTGGCCTTAACCAAAGGGAATTTCAAGAGAAAGAAATCCTGGAAGTGCAATTTCTGCTTCTTTGGTCCAGAGGTGGTGTTTCTTTGCTTTTAACCTCGTACTATGACATCATTCTAGTCAGCGATGGCCCAGTGCCAGGCCCAATTTAGAATGCACTTGAACTTGGTGATTTCATACATTGGAACTAAATTCCAATCTTTAGACGTCAGCTGGTGAACTACAAAATCAAAGAACATTACTTCCTTTTTCCAAGAAAAGTGCCTCTCAGCAGCTTCTTGGACATCACATTTCCTCCACAAAACCAGACTTCGATGAGCTAAGTTCAAGTCAATTAGAAACACATTTATGTCCCTGAATCTACGGATTACAGAGGAAACACCCAAAGGCTCTCAAGATAAATGCACCAATCTGGGGATTTGAGGACACATAAAGTGGGCTGACCACTAACTTAGCACCTTTATGGAGAGTACAGTACTTGTGTCCACCAATTAAAATACTTGTATATGCTCAGCTACTCAGTCGTGTCTGACTCTTTGTGACCCCACAGACTTTAGCCCACAAGGCTCCTCTGTCCATGGAATTTCCCAGGCAAGAATATTGGAATGGGTTGCTATTTCCTGCTCCAGGGGATCTTCCCAACCCAGGGATCCAACCCGTGTCTCCCGCATCTCCTGCACTGGCAGGCAGATTCTTTACTACTGCACCACCTGGGGAGCCCAGTTAAAATACTTAGTACTCATATTCCTGATTTTTGTAAAATCAAGTCAGTATAATTCCAGATAAAACATTCCATTGCGGCAGTTCTTTCAAGCAGCAAAACCATTGCAAAATGGGAAAAACAGAACAACTCAACAATATCCTACTTTTAATATGGGCACTTCCATTTAGGCTTATCTGCAAGGTGAGATAGACTAAGATGCCTTTTATATTGGAAACAGCTATCAGACTTTCATGTTTATCTTAGAGAAACTGAAATTGATTTACACTTGATAAGTAGGATGTGACGTGATACACATACAGTAACAACTTACAACACTGTTGTATTTAAACATCAACACTTATCAATCCATCAACAAGAAGTTCACACTCGGATTTATTTGTTACTGCGAGCCGACTGTAATTGTTCTCATTCCTGAGAGTGCATGCACTCCCAAAATGTTTACCTTAAAATCTATATTGTCAGAAGAGTTAGAGTGACAAGGACTATCGTTCTCTTGATTTTATTTTTGTGTGTAATTTTATAGTATCTGTGATTGATAGATCTGGAAAAAAGTTAAATAAGTTGTGTGACCCCTAATGTTATGTCCCAATTCTCACTCTGCATTTTCTGACATAGGCACCCCAATTACATGACAACACCTTTGACAAACTCTGGGTTTTTTTCTCATCATTTCATAAGGGATGCAGACAGCCTGGTGGATTTTGTCAGCCATCACAGACTGGTACAGTTCCAGGGAAAGATTAGTGTGTTTTGGTGAAAAGCAGCAAAACTTTGAATATGTGGATGATTTAAAACCAATCTAATCTTTCATAGCAGCCCAAATTTTCCTTTTATTGTTTAAATCTCCAAATGATAAAGGCCGGTTATTCCACTGACTGTGAAAAGATCAGTGTGTTTTTCTAATTGATGTTAATATTTCCTTCTTAATTCAGGCCTCGGTGTTTTCCTTGTATTTGGAACAGGACTTTCCCTTGAGCGGGAGCCAGGGGACTGTGAGCACAACCTCTTTCGTAC
This sequence comes from Bison bison bison, assembly GCF_000754665.1. Classification (NCBI taxonomy): domain Eukaryota; kingdom Metazoa; phylum Chordata; class Mammalia; order Artiodactyla; family Bovidae; genus Bison; species Bison bison. The sequence continues at coordinate 5,640,343 of NW_011494635.1, read as the reverse complement.
ATTTCTGTGCACCTTGGCTTTGTGGAGACTAGGCTATGTCATGATGACATTTAAAGAGGAAAAAACAAGCTGTTCTGAAAAGTGTCAGTCTCACTCATAACCTATTTTTGAACTGGGTACTGTAATGACATTCCCATTCAGACAGAACTGGTGATTTTCCCTAGAGGGGGTTCTAGCCTTCTAGCTGCTTAACAATAAGCAAAGTCAGAGTGGAGAGAGAATAATTAAAAATTAACTGCACCCAATTGGCTCCACACTGCTTTCATTTTTGCATGCTTGCTTAATGAGGTGCTTTTCAAGTTTTTAGAATTGTCACACATAAAACGCAGCCTCTGGTGAACAAAAGCCATTTAAGAGGTGGGAAAAGATCACTCACCTTGGTGGTCCTCAAACCTTTCTCCCTGAATTTTTACCTCCTAACCTTAAAGCAGCTCTTAACTCCTGGGAGCATGCTGGACTAAGGAAAGGCTGGTGTCACTATCACTGGCATCAGCAATCCAGGAGCCTTGATTTTCCTACTAAATCTTAACTTGTGATAGAAATTTTCCTGGCTCTTCAATTTGGCCAATACAAGATTAGACAGGTTCCAGAGATGTGCCTTAACAACTGAATGAGTGAGAGGTGGCAGGGTGTGGGAGGTGCTGGAAAGCATACAAAAACAGAGAAGCAGTTCAGTTACTCATATACATGTCTACACCTTCGTGGATCACAGCCTTGTCATGGTGAAGGGGCTTGTGTAACTGAACAAAGCTATAAGCCACGCTGTGCAGGGCCACCCAAGACGGTCAGATCATAGTGAAGAGTTCTGACCAAACGTGGCCCACTGGAGGAGGGAATGGCAAACCACTCCAGTATTCTTGCCACAAGAACCCCATGAGCAGTATGAAAAGGAAAAAGTCATGACACTGGAAGATAAGCCCCCAAGTCAGAAGGTGTCCAGTATGCTACTGGGGAGATGAGAGGGTAATTACTAATAGCTCCAGGAAGAAACGTCGCTCAGCTGTGGATGTGTCTGGTGGTAAAAGTAAAGTCCTGTGCTGTAAAGAAAAGTATTGCTTGGGAACCTGGAATGTTAGGTAAAGGTTCAAAACAGAGATAAAATTGCCACCATTTGTTGGATCAAGAGAAAGCAAGAGAATTCCAGAGAAGTATCTACTTCTGTTTCATTGACTAGGTTAAAACCTTTGACTGTGTGGATCACAACACACTGTGGAAAATTCTTAAAGAGATGGGAATACCAGACCACTTTACCTGCCTCCTGAGAAATCTGTAAGCAGGTCAGGAAGCAACTGGACATGGAACAACAGACTGGTTCCAAATTAGGAAAGGAGTACTTCAAGGCTGTATATTGTCACCCTGCTTATTTAACTTAAATGCAGAGTACATCATGGGAAATGCCAGGCTGGATGAAGCACAAACTGGAATCAAGATTGTTGGGAGAAATATCAAAACATCAGATATGCAGATGATATCACCCTAGTAGCAGAAAATGAACAGAAACTAAAGAGCCTCTTGATGAAGGTGGAAAAGGAGAGTGAAAAAGCTGGCTTAAAACTCAACATTCAATAAACTAAGACTACAGCATCCAGTCCCATCACTTCATGGCAAATAGATGGGGAAAAAACAGAAACAGTAACAGACTTTATTTTCTTGAGCTCCAAAATCACTACAGATGGTAACTACATCCAAAAATTAAAATTAATTAAATTAATTAATTTCTTCCTTGAAAGAAAAGCTATGACAAACCTGACAGCATATCAAAAAGCAGAGACATCACTTTGCCAACAAAGCATGCTGAACACCAAAGAACTGATGCTTTTGAACTGTGTGGCTGGAAAAGACTCTTGAGAGTCCCTTTGTTTCTCAGCTTTCTTTATGGTCCCACTCTCACATCCGTACATACTACCAGAAAGTCCATAGCTTTGCATATATGGACCTTTGTTGGCAAAATGATATCTCTGCTTTTCAAATTGTGGTGCTGGAGAAGACTCTTGAGAGTCCCTTGGGCTGCAAGGAGATCAAACCAGTCAATCATAAAGGAAATCAAACCTGAATATTCATTGGAAGGACAGATGCTGAAGCTGAAGCTCCAATACTTTGACCACCTAATGCAAAGAGCTGACTCATTGGAAAAGACCCTGATGCTGGGAAAAATTGAGGGCAGGAGGAGAAGGGGGTGACAGAGGATGAGATGGTTGGATGACATCACCGATTCAATGGACATGAGTTTGAGCAAGCTCCAGAAGATGGTGAAGGACCGGGAAGCCTGGTGTGCTGCAGTCCATGGAGTTGCAAGAAGTCAGACACAACTTAGCAACTGACTAGCAACAACATACTTTTCTAAAATCATTATTGACCATCAATTTATTCAATTCCACTCACCAAGATTGATGGGTTGTTTGCTTCCTGTTCTATAGGACAGACCAATTCTGAACATCCTTGGATTGCACTCTTCCAGAAAGTACTCACACTCTACCCAACAGCAGGCTGATTGCACTAGAGTTTATAATGAAGAGGGGAACTCTTTATTTTAAAATGTTGATATATGATTTTCCTTCACTTGCTGCAGACCTTCTGCCAGAGTCACCATTTGTGGACTTTCTGAAAACCTGTTAATCATGACCAACAAACACCTCCTTTTATAGCAAAGGAACGAGGCAGAGGGCTCTCACCCAAGATACTGACTGGCACTGCCAGGTGCCTCTCATCCTTAAGCAGGTGACAGAATGTAGACCGAACCATTGAAGGCTCGGCCAGAGGGTAGCACCCTTCAAGTTTGAGTTGTGGTCCTAAAATATCCACAGCCAAGTCATTGTGTTTGGACACCATAGTTAAGAACCGAGAAGCAAGGGACAAGGTTAAGAGCAGACCCTTCACTGTATACTTCTATAGAATGTGTTTGCTTTCCATTCCCACAATTTGGGGTCTTACAAGGTTTAGAAGTTAACACTGTCCAAGAGAACACAGACACAATTCAATCAAATTGTAACCAGGACAGCCTACATGGCATTCTGGACTCGTCTGTTGAAAAATGGATGGGAATTTTCTATGTACATAACGTTTTTGTGATCATATAATACATATGTGTATATGTAACTATTAAATCAGATGCAAATTAGTATGCAAAAGAGCTATAAGTCTATAGCTTCTATAATATGGGCTTCCCTAGTGGTTCAGCAGTAAAGAATCTGCCTGCAGTGCAGTAGCCACAGGAGATTCAAGTTCTATCCCTGGGTTGGGAAGATCCTCCGGAGCAGGACATGGCAACCAACTCCAGTATTCTTGCCTGGGAAATCCCATAGACAGAGGAGCCTGGCAGGTGCAGTCCATGGGATCACAAAGACTTAGACACAACTGAAGCGACTTCACACACATACACAGACACAAATATATCTTATAGACGTTATATATTATAGATGTTATATTATAAATATGTTTTAGAAAAAATAAAGAAATGCATCCATACATAGATTATTAGTTTAAATAAATCTTAAGAGTAAAAGACTTAGTGCTTAGCTTTGTGTTTCCCCAATGGGTACAACCATTTATTAATAGTCTGGCTATACACAATTCACTTAATTGCTTTTGACTTGATTTCCTTGACTGCTAAATGGGACAGTGGTAGTAGTTATCTCATAGGGTTATTAAGGAGACTGAATGACATAATATATACAAAGTCATAATTCAGGTGAAGTGCTTAGCATCTCTTTCTGAAGAAGTACTCAATAAAAATGATCTATTATGATCATATATTTAGAGAGATATATTTATGCACAGATATGCATATACATATCAAACACAGATGATAGATATAGATAGAGTGACCATTAATCATGAATTTTTCAAATATTTTATTTCTAGAAAAATCACAGTGGAATTCTAAACCTTCCTTAATACTTTTCAACTTAAAATTTACAGTTTTAAAGTGACAGGCCTGAAAGTAACAAATTGTTTTATACACATACAATTTATTCTCTGAACAATGTCAAGAGAAGCAAGCAAATATATTGATGTTTATGGAATGGAAACTTTAAACCTTTAATATATGCTCAACTATTTTACATTCCATATATTATATTCAGGATGATTTTTCACTCTGCACTCTAGATTCATATTAAGTATTAGTAATGATGTTAAAATTATCATTTCTAAATGGCTCCTGGAGTTATATATTTTGTCAATCTTTAGCTTTCAAGCAGATTTTCTCATAGTTTTAGAGTTTATAAGGTAGAATTTACTCTGAACGCATCTACGGTCATTTTTTAAACCATTATATGGCTTTTTTAAAGTTTACAGCAAAATTGGAACAGATTTTCTTTTAGTCAATCACTCCCCTTGAATGTTATGACTGGGATGACAACTCTCTCAGTCCAGGTATCTAACCCGCAGACGGCCTCAGTGTGGGAACTGCAGGACTATAATTAGTCCTGAAACAAACTGAAATACCCGTGATCATTTCAGGGAATGTTTTTTAGCTGTATGAATTCCTCCCACACTGGTGCTCAATCTGTGCATTTTCCAAATATGGTTGCCAAAGAAAAAACGCTGATGAGAATAAGCTTGGAATAGACAAGGTCAAGGGAAAGTAAGTGAATTTAAAGTTTAATGAGAACCAAAATAAGTTAATGGTGTTAGGGATTCATTGCCAGTTTTTGGCCAATTGCAATTAATCAAGCTGGCTTTGAGACAGAGAAGAGGGAATTTCCTCTCTTACAAATCTTTAGGGTCACACAAACACCAGTGGAAACATTTTGAGTTATAGACTATCAAAACTGAAAGAAAATGTTGATACAAAGTAGTGAAAACCCTCCCTGGATAGATGCAAATACTAAAACTTAGAGATACGAAGTGACTTTCCTAACAACCATGCATGTTATCAGTAAAATCAGGACTGAATTCAGATTGAGTTGTCCATGCAGTGGTCCACTGATATACTATATATCAAAGGCACCCCCCTGTGCCGTTTTAGCTGTAGCTTAACATTTGCAAGGCTCATTTCGGTGAACATGATTAAGTCAGCTTTACAAAGTGGAGGTGGAGGAATGAAAGCCTAATTTATGGTGGAATGCCAACTAATAAATAATGGAGGTACTAAAATCACCAGTTAGCAACCGCAACAGTAATAACTGAGCCTGGCAAGAGCCATCAATAAATGTTAAAATCATGAAGCAAAAGTTTGGTGGGATCAAGATGTTTGAACAGCCTCAAGGTATCTCCCCAAAGGTAACTTATTCATGACAATGGGAAAGGTAACTTGGCAGTGGTGCCATCGCAGCACCGTGCCTAGAGTCCACATCCACCGGTGGGGACAGTTCTGCGTCTCCCAGTGTGGTAAGCTGGGGCTTCCACACGACTCAGGGTGCATCTCTGCCAACCAACCAACCACAGCCCCCTGAGTCTCACATAGGAAGCGGTCAGAAACCCATAAACAAAGGGCCAGTTTGAAAACATTCCTCAAAAAAGTGAATGTTATAAATTATAAGACTGAGGAGCTGTTTCAGAGGGAGACGAGGTGGCTAAGCAAAGCAACTGACAGACTGCATGCTGACTTGAAAAAGCGGCACTGAAAAAGAACTGTAAAAAAAAAAAAAAAAACTGTAACAGAATGATTAGTGAAATGTGAATATTGTCTATAAGGCAGACTGCTGTTGTACCATGTGACATTTTCTGAATTTGCTGATTACACAGTAGATGTGTGAGGTGACCACTTTGCTCTTAGGAGATAGATGAGGATGTCTTTAGGATGGAAGGACTGGCGTATCTGCAACGCGCTCTTTGTGAGTCAGCCATAGTAATAACCAGAATGATGTCATGAAGGGGCAGGAGGAGGGAGAGGATGACGATGCACACATACATACCCTCAGAGAGAGGGAGGAATTAACGATGAGTGAATCTAGATGAAGGGTACATGGTTGTTTACTGTACAATTTTTGCAATTAGTCTCTAGGTTTGTAATTTCTTCAATAAAAATGTAACAATATTTTCATGATTATCATGGACATTGAAAGTCTCTATTCATACTACAATGCACAGTAGTATCATCTGGATTATTTCTGTTCCCTCTGTGCCACGCTACCGCTGCCACTCTCTCCCTGGAAGAAAGTATTCCTGGAAATGAAAAAGAAGCGAAGATTGTCATTATTAAATCTGCACCACTTGGGAGTTGGAATACAAAACTTTTAATAATATTTTATTGTAACACTTTAATTACAGACCCTGTAACATTGGAATGACCCTATACTCAGCTAATTTAACCTGAAGTTCTCATTAGCTACTGTGATGGTGAATTTTACTTGCATTTTGATAGTGTATGTTGATGTCAAAAATTAGCATGGTCATTGCATTAACCAAAAGTCCAGAGAAATGAAAGACAGGGAATGAGAATGAGTAAGAGTCAGACAGGATGAGAGTTGGGAGAGAATCACTCAGGCAGATTGAAGAATGTTTGATAAGATCCTGCAAATAGAGAGGGAGATCCAGAAAATGTCATCCATAAAATAATAACATAGTGTTGGAACCATGGTGTAACTGATTCGAGTGGCTTTGGAGAACTCAGTTCCCCTTCTGAAGATTCCAGCTACAGGACCAGAGCATCATGGCCACACTAACGTAATGAAACTCTATCCTAAGGTCTGTGAGAAGCTCATCTAGTGGGATGAATATATTTCAGAAAGAGGTGAGGTCTATGTGAGGGATGAATTAGAGAGTGTCCTGCGGGGAAGAGGTGGACATGGATGCGGTGCCCACAGACAGGAAGGGGTGGGGGAGGGGAGACAGAGATGCTGAGAAGAAATACATTGTGGAGATTAGTATGGAGACATGAATAAGGCAGACAGTCAGGAAGAGGATGCCCAACCGTGAAAACCTAAACAGCTTTGACAGAAATGGCCCCCAAGGGGTGAGCACTTCCAGCCACTGCCTGTCTGTTCTCTGCTCACTGGACAGATCTGATGAGCATAACTTCCAGGAGGAAAATTATTTTCTTTCAGAACTTGAAGGGCACATTCCATTGTCCTCCTGGCTTCTGATGTCTGGGAGGCATGAGACCACTCGATTTTAGTTTCTCTTCCATTGTGAAGCCATGGGGAAGTATGAATTGGTTTTGATTTCTGTGGCTCTGTAGGAAACTCATTTTTTATTTCTGTAAGGTATTATAATTTTTTCTTCATCCTTAGGATTTTCAGATTTCACAAAACATGGCTTTACTCAGATTGTCACATTCATTCATGGGGTACAGGGTGCAGCTTCAATAAGGCAGTTTTGAGTTCTTCTATTGTAGCAATTTTTCCTCTATGATTTTCTTAATATATTTGTCTCTACCATTTTACACACACACACAAACAGATATAAGTAGGACTGTGAACATAATTATTTGATATTCTTGTTTCAGGCTTCCCTGGTGGGTCAGCAGTAAAGAATCCACCTGCAATGCAGGAGACACAAGTTCAATCCCTAGGTCAGGAAGATCCCCTGGAGAAGGAAACAGCAACCCACTTCAGTATTCTTGCCTGGGAAACCCCATGGATAGAGGAGCCTGATGGGTTACAGTCCGTAGGATCTCACAGAGTCAGGACTTATTGACTAAACCACCACCACCACCATTCTTATTTTATTATATAAAACATATACATGCATATATATATATACATATAAACTATTTTTCTTCTCTATTTGTATACTATTTCAGAGAAATTTTCCCACCTTGCCCATCTCACCCTCGATTTGGAGCATCAACCTTGCTTCCTTATTCTAAGTAAAGTTCCCAGGGCATCTTCCATGTGTCATGATTCCCCCTCTCTCTTTTCTCCTGTCTTTATTTGGTGAAAGCAGTCTTTCCTCTCCATCTCCTGGGAGTCTTTTACTCCCAGATATCATCAGGCTGCCCTGGATTTTTCCTTCACATTTTCCAACTTGGTTTCCAGTCCTGAACGCTGATATCTGGCACCTTTAACTAATGATGCTGCAGTGTTTCCTGCTTTTTGTAGTTTTTCTTTTGTTATTTTAGCCAAGGAGATTGATTGACGGAGTCATTGACCTGAGAAGTCACAACTTAAAGTTCTTCTAATTTCATTTTTGGAGTTTCGTCTCTCCCTTTGTTTCTCTTTGATTTTGGGTGCTTCCCAACATCTTCAAATATATTTTAATTGAATAATTTAGTAATTGTTCATATGATCACTTCACTCTTCACTTGTAAGCAGAAGCCTGATGTAGTCTAAACAAATAGACAATACAGATTTTTGTTTAATTTTCTCATAGTCTTCTTTAAATAAATTACATGAAAAATAAAGTTGAAAATGCTACAGTGATTTGTGCCTCAGCATTTTTGAAAGGATGAAGGTTAAAAAGGGAAAATGAGTTCTTATTGAATTCAATTTCACCTCGAGTCACTTGCCAGGAAATAAATTAAGGCTAAATTAAGTAGCATTTAAAGGGTAAATTGTTATTGAATATGAGTGACAGGATTGAACAGGTTAAAAAAAAATTGATCTTTCCCATCAAGATCGAAACAGCTCTCATATTTTGTATTTTGTGTCATGTTAGCAGGAAAATGATTGGCAGCCCATTGTGCACTTAATCCATTGATATGGGGGATTGTCAGATGCAGAAGTCAATGTTCTATGTTTACGGAGATAATCAGGTTAGGAAACCTTTCCCAGAATGGATTTTGACCACATTATTCACTGGACTACGCAAGAGTCCCCATGGAAATGCCACATATGCTTCATTCTCTTTTATAGCCAGTTTTCCATTTGGTAGCTACAAACTATTACAAATTAGTATTTACTTGTATTTTGAGGATTTATAGAGAATGTATAATCTCCCAATAAAAGAAAATTAGTCACTTTTATGATTTTAGTCTGTGTGTTTAGTCCTCATATTTGAATTACAGACACCATTTTCAGGCTGATCATTGTAATTTTTTCTTAATCATAATGAAGAAAAATAGGCTTATTTTCTATACTTAAAAATAAAACCAGTTTATTATGTGTATTTTCTTCTAGACTAATCAGAAACATAATCACCCAAACTGCTATGACTGATTAGAATTTCTTTCCTTACAAAACGTTTCAAAATAATGGCCATTTAATTTTAATTTTATGTTACTAGGAAAATATCATAGCTTTTTTTTAAAGCTATTTCAACTTGTCTGTGCTGACAACAAACCTACCATTTCTGATTCCAGTATCTCACTCTATGTGGCTGCCACAACATTCCTAACTAGAGTCCTAGATTCATGTAATTTGAAGCTTTATGTTCATTTGCTATCATCTGCAGATTCTTCTGTGGCGGTTGTTTCATCATCTAGTCAGCTCATTTACATTGAGACATCCCTGGGTTGTTTTTAATTTCTTTATTTCCCAGTTTTACTTTTGTTTTTAGTGTTATTTTTGTTTCAGATGTGTTTTTAATTTCTAGGTCCAATGTAATTTATTAAAGACATCTACTTTATTAACACACTCATTTTTTTGACTTCTCTTTGGAATCACTTCTATTTTTCTCTATTATTTTTAGAATCATGGGATTTTAAGTTTCAAGGCCATCTGACTCTTGCTCTCACCTGGCCATGTTAGAGGAAAGAATATAGTCGGATGAGGGTTCATCTTTCATGTAAAGATATGGTAGCAGTAGGTACAGGTATTTGTCATCAGTATCAGTGGTGTCTTGTTGTTTAATTACTAAGTTGTGTCTGACTCTTTGTGAGCCCCTGG
>NW_011494635.1:5627754-5629695 GCF_000754665.1 Bison bison bison | reverse complement strand
TGTGAGTTTAGGATTCTCATGACCACTGTCAGATTTTATAATTTGCGGGAACCCATAGAACTCACAGTGAAAGCTGTAGTGCCCACAGTCATGGTTTATTACAGGAGAGAGGTTACAATCAGCCCAGGGAGAGAGGTGTGGGGCAGGGTCCCGGAAACCTCCATGTAGAGCACCTCCAATGCCTCTCCCAGTGGCAATGATGATCTACTACTATATTATTTTCAACTGAATATGTGAAGCCATGTAAATATAAAGCCATGTCTCCAAACCACATTCTTTGGGGGGAAATAAAAACATGGCTTATTTCACAGTAAATTTCTCTTCTTTGAGTTGACTAAGTTCTGTTCTTTGAATTATAATAAACTTTACACAAAATACTTTAAAGAGCCAAATAAATACCATATACACTAAGCTTCAAATAGCCTATATCCTTAATAATATAAATGCATGATAAAAAAATATATACATACCCACAATACCCTTGTCAAGTATTTGCCTGTTAAGAAAATGGTGATGTATACTGTTCCTACATAATCGTATGTTATTTTAGGTAATGTTACTGCTTCTCTTTCTTTTCTAGCAGCCCCAGTCTGATCTATATTTCTCTTAATGAAATAGAGGAATAATATCATTTACTGACAGTGGGAATTCTAACCATACTTTAAAATAAAAACAATTTTTAATGAAAGCAATGTTTTTCTCTTGCTGGATAAAAGAAGTTGAGTGAAAGGTTAAATTAAAGACATTTTTTCCACTTCTTGGAAAAATACATCCCCATGAGGACTAACTTGCACAAGGGAAAAAAATGGAAATAAATGTAGAACTAAAAGAGATAATCAGATTAAGCCACTCACTCACATTTTCTCTAACTGTGTGACCTTGTGAGGTTTTGATACAAATTCTAGCTGCCTCTGATCAAGCTAATCAAACTGACAGACAAAACCTCTTCTGTTATATTTTTAAATCATGTGTACTTGCTTTGATATGGCCTCTCTTAATTATCATTAACTTTCTTTACATCCAAGTAAGAAACTCAAATTTCATAACAAACACATAAAGGAGACAAATTCCATTCCGAGGCAACTAGAACCATCAAGAGAGATATACTAATAAGTGTGTTGTTGATGACAAATTTGCTAAGGGTTTTCAATCAAACCGGCTTCTTCTAGCACAGATACCTTTGTTTACACAGTGTCTTAATTTATTACTTCAATTTATTTGCTAGCCTATTTTATTTGCAGGCTTAGTCTAATTTTAACACTGTCAAGAATAATTCAAAGAGTATCGAGTAAGTCTGCTTAGGAAAGAGAACCTACGTTAATCTTTTCTGACATTAATAGAATTAGACCTTATTAATTCTGACATGATTTATTTCATATTGTGTAAATACTAAGTGCAAGCATCATGTTCTCATTGAAACAAGTGTTTTACATGCTTCATATACCGCAATTTAAAACATGAATTGAAAGTGAGCCTTGAAAACAATTTGAAATTACGTAAATCTGTCAAACTTAGAACGATTATTACTGCCAAGCAAGAACTACTAAATGCTGACAAATGGTGCTCAGGGAGGTATCTGGAGAGAACACAGAGGTTTGTCCCTCCTTTAAAGAAACAGAACAAACGTTATAATGCTTGCCAGGCTAGCTCATGTGATTCAAGCATATATTCCTTGTAGGTGAAGAAAATTCTTCTCTATATACCTATGTGTGTTTAATATACACTTAATTTTCCTTTTTATTATCAGGAGATCTGAAACAGATAAATGCATGTTTGGGTTTTGTTTTATTGTTTTCCTATCGGGGAGGACAGTTTAGGATGTAATTGTGTGGCTGGATACAAAGAGGGGGTTGCTACTGCTGCTGTTGCTGCTGCTGCTGCTGCTAAGTAACTTCAGTCATGTCCAACTCTGTGCGACCCCATAGACGGCAGCCCACCAGG
>NW_011494635.1:5625842-5627654 GCF_000754665.1 Bison bison bison | reverse complement strand
ATCTGCAGATTCTTCTGTGGCGGTTGTTTCATCATCTAGTCAGCTCATTTACATTGAGACATCCCTGGGTTGTTTTTAATTTCTTTATTTCCCAGTTTTACTTTTGTTTTTAGTGTTATTTTTGTTTCAGATGTGTTTTTAATTTCTAGGTCCAATGTAATTTATTAAAGACATCTACTTTATTAACACACTCATTTTTTTGACTTCTCTTTGGAATCACTTCTATTTTTCTCTATTATTTTTAGAATCATGGGATTTTAAGTTTCAAGGCCATCTGACTCTTGCTCTCACCTGGCCATGTTAGAGGAAAGAATATAGTCGGATGAGGGTTCATCTTTCATGTAAAGATATGGTAGCAGTAGGTACAGGTATTTGTCATCAGTATCAGTGGTGTCTTGTTGTTTAATTACTAAGTTGTGTCTGACTCTTTGTGAGCCCCTGGAGTGTAGCCTGCCAGGTTCCTCTGCCCATGAGATTTCCCAGGCCAAAATACTGGAATGGGTTGCCATTTCCTCCTCCAGGGGATCTTTCTGACTCAGGGATTAAACCCAGGTCTCCTGCATTGGCAGGTGGATACTTTACCACTGAGTCAGCAGAGATGACCCGCTCCCCCCTAAAAAAAGATACCATGAACTTATTTTTAAAATAGAAACAGATTCACAGACTTAGAAAACAAGCTTATGTTTACCCAAGGGAAGAGGTGGGTAGGAAGGATAAATTAGGAGTTTGGGATTAACATATTCACACTAACTATATGTAGAATAGATAACTAATAAGGACCTACTATATAGCACTGGGAACTCAACACTCTGTAATAACCTATATGTGAAAAAAATTGAAAAATAATAAATATATGTGTATGTATAACTGAATCACATAGCTTGTACACTTGAAACTAACACAGCATTGTAAATGAACTATATACTCCAATATAAAATAATTTTTCTTTTAAAAATTAAACACAAAAATATGCTTAAAAAAATAGGTCTCTGTGGTTGGAATCCAAATCTTGTATTGCATTTGTATTGTCCATAGCTCCATGCTTGTAATCCAAGATAAGTCTCAGGAGAAGCTGGACCTTTATTTCTTGGGTTGTTTGAACCCCAAATCTGGACAAATTATGTGTGTGTATTGGACATTTTGTTAGTTAATTTCCCCCCCATATAATATAAGTGATTAGGAAGGCGGGCTCCACCCTCAGTTTTGGAGGCGGTGTCTGAGGCTTAGCAAACCAGCTAAGGCTTAGCAACTTCATGAGACCTGGCAAGCCTGGTTCCCAGCCCCAGGCTTACACCAGACAAAGCACAGCAAACCCTTGAGACAACCTAGTGGTTCAGGCACAGGACTTGCTTTGGCCTAAAATGTCTGAACCAAAGACTTATTCTGTGGTGAGGAGAAACCTGTCCACCTTTTTTGTTTATCTGATTTCCTATTATTGACATACTTAGAGAGTCCAGTTTATTAACTGTTCTACATTCTGGAGTTGTCTCATGAACAGTCAAGTTTAATGTATTCGGGGCGAGAATACTCTATATGTGATCAGTGATTTCTGCAGAGCTAGGGAGTCTCTGAGACAACCCTCACTTCTGACGCAAGCTGTGAGTTTAGGATTCTCATGACCACTGTCAGATTTTATAATTTGCGGGAACCCATAGAACTCACAGTGAAAGCTGTAGTGCCCACAGTCATGGTTTATTACAGGAGAGAGGTTACAATCAGCCCAGGGAGAGAGGTGTGGGGCAGGGTCCCGGAAAGCTCAATGTAGAGCACCTCCAATGACTCTCCCAGTGGAAATCATGATGTACTACGATA
>NW_011494635.1:5615965-5624158 GCF_000754665.1 Bison bison bison | reverse complement strand
AGTCATGTCCAACTCTGTGCGACCCCATAGACGGCAGCCCACCAGGCTCTCCCGTCCCTGGGATTCTCCAGGCAAGAACACTGGAGTGGGTCGCCATTTCCTTCTCCAGTGCAGGAAAGTGAAAGAAGGGATAAAAAATAAGTTATGAGAGAGAAAGATAGAATGTTTACCTACCTTACGCTTCCCTGGAGGCTCAGTGGTAAAGAATCCACCTGCCAATGCAGGAAACACAGGTTCTATCCCTGATCTGGGAAGATCCCACATCCCCTGGAGCAACTAAGCCTGAGAGCCACAACTACTGAAGCCTGTGTGCCTAGAGCCCACGCTTTGCAACAAGAGAAGCCACCACAGTGAGAAGCCCGTGCACCGCAATTAGAGAAAAGTCCACACAGCAATGAAGACCCAGCACAGGTGAAAATGGTGGTGGTTTAGTCACTAAGTTATGTCTGACTCTTGCGACACCATGGGCTGTAACCTGCCAGGCTCCTCTGTCCATACTGGAGTGGGTTGCCATTTCCTTCTCCAGGAGATCTTCCTGACTCAGGAATCGAACCCAGGTCTCCTACATTGCAGGTAGATTCTTTACTGACTGAGCTCAGGTGAAAATAAAAAATAAATAAATAAAATTATTTAAAAACTGAAGAAATACAAAATATCTTTTCTAAAAAAAAAGAAAGAAAATCTACCTGCCTTACTGACTTATCTCGGTTTACTTGAGATTCCTTTTCAGGTTGTCAGGACACATTTTTTGTTAATGAAGAGAAACTCTACTTGAGATTCTTTGTCTACATCTCTGACTGCTTAGGCAAATTCTTAAAAGTTATGACTGAGACCATGATAGGAAGTGTCATTTCTACTCTACTTGTTACTAAACAGCAAAGTCTTATTTTTGACTTTTCTTTCCCTTGACTTGAACTGAGGTCATCAGCTGGTTAGCCTGATAATTTAGGCCAAAAGGCTCAGTCCTTTGGAGAATCTTTAAAGTGTGAAAATGTTAAAATTACATCTTTCGAGGACATGATACATCACCATCTAAGAATCAGATGTGTGGAAATCGTTTGAACTACTTTATAAGCACACTAAGATAAAAAGGAAATATTAATGTTCGCTTCCTTCAAATAGAAGTGACGATCTATGTTGTGAAGAATTTTTTAAAAACTAAAAAAGGATGCTTGGTCTTTGTTCTTTCAAAATGAGAGCAGAGATAGCATTTCTCTTAAACCTCAATTATTTATTTACCAGAAACATGGGGAGAATTATTAGACAAAGATTTCATATTTCTGGAAGGGTTTATTTTGTAGCTGTCAATTGGATGTGAATTAGACAGCTTAATTTAGTACATGAGAAACTAAAAGAAGAGGGATTTCCTGTGTTGTGTTGTGCTGTGCTTAGTTGCTCAGTGGTGTCCGACTCTTTGCAACCCCATGGACTATAGCCCATCGGGCTCCTCTGTCCATGGGATTCTCCAGGCAAGAATACTGGAGTGGGTTGCCATGCCCACCTCCAGGGTATCTTCCCAACCCAGGGATTGAACCTAGGTCTCCCGCATTGCAGGTGGATTCTTTACCTTCTGAGCCATCAGGGAAGTACTGGAGTGGGTAGCCTATCCCTTCTCCAGGGGATCTTTCCAACCCAGCAATCGAACCCCAGTCTCCTTGCATTGCAAGCAGATTCTTTACCAGCTAAGCTACCAGGAAAATTCAGGGTTTTGCTGCATTTGTTCATTTTACATAATATTCATTGTTGATGTGAATTAACATACATTATCTAATGTCTAAAAGAGTATATAATGTTGCTGTTGTTGTTTAGTCCTGTAAGTCGTGTCAGACTCTTGACTCTCTTGTGACCCCATGGACTGTAGCCCATCAGGCTCCTCTGTCAAGGGATCCTCCAGGCAAGAATACTGGAGTGGGTTGCCATTTCCTTCTCCAGGTCATCTTCCAGACCCAGGAATCAAACCCAGGTTTTCTGCTTGACAGGCAGAGTCTTTACCACTGAGCCACCTGGGAAGCCCCGTATATTACATTAGAGACTGTTCATCTTTGTTTGTCATGCAGGACTTGATAAAGCATTTATATACTTAAGACTGTCTTCAAGGAGTTTGTCTTTTAAATGGTCATTTCATACATCAGTGTCCACCCTTGTTTTCCTCAGTTTTGTAGGAGTAGAGATGTTATAATGATATAGAAATAACACTGACAAAAACATTTCATTCCCTAGAAACATAATATCCAAAATGGTAGGTTTTTACAAATGAGAGAGCTAGTTCTTTGGAAAATTGACCCTTTAGATTAGAAGACTCTCCAGGGCTCATATAAGCCTAACATCAAACTGAACTCCAGGGAGGTCAAGTGATGAACCTGGGCCTTATTTGCTGTCTAATTCTTACTCTGCCATTGCACATTGTCCCCATGAAATGTATCTGAGAACTAACCTTGAATATTTTAGGACTACAGAGTGGAATCATTCTATGTGTTTAGTATATTTGTCTTAAAATTATTTTATTTGTTGGGATTTTTTTATCATATAGCTTCTTCAAATTTATTTCTTAGTGGTGAGTAGTGTCTTTATCCCTCTCTGTATTTATGTATCACTTCTTCCCCTTGCACTGTAATTTTTCCTGTCCTTGACTTCCACCACATTGTAGGATATAACCAATGAAAATGAAGAGCACCTGGTGTTCTCTCCTTGTGGACTTTAAATGAACTTTAAGGGACTAGTCTATATTACAAGGCTGCAATCACTCTGTGAGATGATGGTTTCTATACATCAAGCTTGATGTATTTTCTTTCAACTTAAAGCTAGGAATCTTCATATAGACATGGGTAAATGTCTAAGAACAGAGTGTGCAGGTCATGGGGTAGCTTTATGCCTAACTTCTAAGAAACTGCCAAGTATTTCCCAAGGCAGATGCAAGATGTACCCTCTTACATGTGCCCAGCAGCAAAAGCAAGCTCCAGTTGCTCACATCCTCGTACACAGGTGGTGTGGTCACTCTTTGATCTTAGCCATTCAAGTGGACATGTAGGGGTATCTTATTGCAGTTTTAATTCTATTTCCATAATGAAGAAATATGTTGAACATTTTTTTTCATGTGGTAGTTATCCATATATCATCTTTGGTGAAGAATCTATTCAAATCTTTGTTTATTTCTTCAAATTATTTTATCCTGTGGTTAGTCAGTTGTAAGAGATCTTCATATATTTTAAAAACAGATTTTTTTCTTGAGCATACATTTCACACATATTTTCTTCCAGTGTGTAGCTCCCCTTTTCATTTTCTTTACCATGTCATCTGAAGAGGGTCTTAATTTTGGTAAGTATGCATCAATGATTTGTTTTCTCTTGTAGTCCTTGCTTTTTGTTTCATAATTAAGAAATATCTGTAAAACCAAAGAAAATATATTTTATTTTAGAGTTTTCATTCCTTTAGCTCTTACATTTAGATCCAGGGATGTTCATAGCAGCTTTATTTGTGACAGACAAATTGTAAACAAACCAAATGGCCATTGATGGGTTAATACATAAGTAAACTGTATATCCATAAAATGCAGTCCTACTCAAAAAAGAAAAGAAATGAATCAGATTTTCCTGTCATGACTGGATCACGGGAGCTGGAACAGGAAATTGACTTTGGGGCAAAATAGAATTCTGTGTGATGGGCTTGCTGGGCTCCTGAATGTCAGGAGAGATCTGAGCTTATCCTTGCAGCAAACAGAATGCCAGAGGAAACTTTTGTTCTGGATTAAGAGTCTAAGAGAAAATATGGAAGCCTATGAGAATCGGACACGACTGAGCAACTAATACACATGTGCGCGCGCACGCGCGCGCGCACACACACACACACACACACACACACACACACACGCAGTGGGAAGCTACTATGTAACACAGGGGACTCAGCCAGGTGCTCTGGGATGTGGGCTGGGTGGGAGGCAGGATGAGAGGGAGGGGATATATGTATACTAATGGTCAACTCACATTTTATGCAGCAGAAACCAACACAACACTATAAGTAATTATCTTCCAATTAAAAATAAATTTAAAAAAATTTTAAAAAGTGGAAACTTTGTGGAAGCTATGGGGAAAATATGCCACTTTGAGATAAGCATTTACATGTGTTATAATTTAATTAATTTTACCCATTCCCCTCAATAGATTATTTCTTGGGGGAAAAATGGATAATTTCATTACCTTTTATAAAGCTGAGAAGATTGGAGGAACTTAGGTTTGTCTGGTGTGAGGAGATGGTGATTATTTTCTGAATTAAAGGAACCCTGTGAATGTACCTTCAATAGACTGCTAATCAATTCTGCCACATAAATAAAGCATGATTACATTCATGTGGAATGAAAGGACTGAAAGGATTTTAATAGCCATGCTTTTAGATAGTCACAGCTGTCTCTTATCAAATTATTTTCAGTTCTATTTGATTTGTCTAACCCAAGTCATAGAATGTAAAATATATGAGTGGTTCATTCTTGGAGCTACAACAAACAAAGCAGTTTCCAGCAAGATTGTGAATGTCATTCCCCAACTTTTTTATCAATGAACCAAGGGCATGACAGAAGCTGCACACTTGGATGAGCTGAGTGCAACATCTATGGGGCCCTTAAATTATCATACAGAGTCTTCCCCATGTACATTCTGAGTGTCCGTTTCTGGAGTTGTGCCTGTTTCTGGTGACGATGTAAAAATCAGCTTAATTACATACAACCCATTATCTGACTATATTAGCCAGTAGCTACAGAGTTTAATAAACATTGGGGCTTATGTAGGAATAAAATAAATACTTAAAAATGGTAATAGAATTCAGATGAACTTCAGGAGCTTGTAATTAGTAAAAGACAGTAAGCGTCTTTCAGGTACATAGATACCGGTACTGAAACAAACACAATTGCTTAAATACTGAAAACAACTTAAGAATGAAACACTGAAATAAAAAAAAAGAAAAGAAAATCAAACATCACAAGGGCAGACAGATTTATTCATCTTGCCCTCTGCCCCCTGCCTCCCAACCCAGGGACTCCTATCACTGTCCCTTGTACACAGGGTCCCCCTCATATACTACCCTTGAAGTCACACGGTGGAGGAGGGGGAGGAATGGGGCACCTTTGCTTGTCAGCCAGAGTGGGGTCAGTCCTAGGGAACCTCACCCCCTGGCAGTAACAAGGACCCCTTCACCCTGGCCAAGCAGGGAACTGAGACTCCCCATTGACTAGAAGTAACAAGTTGGGCACACCCTTACCCAAGGCTGTGGGATCATTGCTGATAGAATACTTAAGAGCCACGGTCTCATGACACCACACCCAGAGTCCCAGGATTCATCCAAAAGTCAGTCCCATCAAGAACCAGGAAAATCTGAATGTGAACAAGGAAAGATGATCAGTTCAGTTCAGTTCAGTCGCTCAGTCAGACAACACAGATGGTAGAATTCTCTGAAAAAGATGCTCCACTGGCCAACAGAAAATTGCTTCAATGAAGCACACTTGAAACAAATGAGAAAGTAGACTGTCTCAACATTGAAACAGAAGATATAAAGAAGAAACAGATTTTAAACCTGAAAAATACAGTAACAAAGAAAAAATTCAATGAATGAACTCAACAACAGATCAGAGAGAGCAGAGGGAAGAATTAGTACACTTGAAGAAACAACAGAAATTGGCACAACAGAGAGAAAATAGGCTGAAAAAAAACAATGAACTTAGCCTCTGGGACATGTGGAACTTAGACAAAAGGTTTAACGTTGGCCTCACTGGACACCAGAAGGGAAGAATGTGGAACTGAAAAGTATTCAAAGAAAGAATGGCTGGAAATTTCCCAAGTTCAGCCAAAGACCCATCAATCCAAACAGGATACGTACATCCTATTTAAACTTCTAAAAACTAAAGACAAAGGAAAACATCTTTTCCTAAGTGAAAAAAAAAAAACTAAAATGATGTGTTATACCTACACTCAAAGGAAATTCTCTCAACAGAAAAGAAATGATGAAAGAAGGGGCCTTAGAATATCAGGAAGAAAGAAAGCACACAGTAAGCGAAAATATGGTTGAACACAATAACTTTTCCTTCTCCTGTGCTGTTTTCAGTCCTGTTTGATAGGTGAAGCACAAATTAATGACGTCCTGATACACCTCTCCGTGTATGTAGAGGAAATACTGGAGACGATTATATTATAAACCAGAGAGGGTGAAAGCATATTTTTTACTCTCCCCTCTGAGTCAGCCACTCTGGAAAACAGTTGGAGAAATTTTTTCCCAAACTGAACATATACTTTGCATGCTACCCACCCATCACACCTCTGGGCACTGATGCCAGAGAAATGAAAACATTTGTTCACACAGAAACCTGTACATAGGTCTTCACAGCAGCTCCCTCTGAAATAACAGGAAACTGGAAAAAACTAAAAATGCTTTTTAATAGATGAATTTTAGCCAAAAAATACTGGCCCATTTGTTCCATGGATGCTGCTGAGCTATAAAAAGGAGCACAGACTTTTTTCTTGTTTAATGGATTTGATTTTGTTTTTATTGAAGTGTAGTTGATTTACAGTATTACGTTAGTTCCAGGTGTCCAGTGTGGTGACAGAGTTTTTGCAGATCATGCTCCATTGTTCTTGGGGCCCCTGGGCTCTGCTGCCCTTGAGAGACGGCATTCAGCCTCCTTTCTCCCTTTCTGATTCTTGCTCTGTTCCTCACTCCCTCCCTCATTTCACTCCTTTTTTTCATTTTCTTCTTTTGGTGTTGGGATTTCCAGTATTTAATTGCAGTTGCTGTCAGATAGATGGGGTATGTGAGTAGACTCTAAAACTTCTCACTCTCATTCAGTTTTTATCTAATGCTTAAGTGCCAGGACTTGGGAATCTCATTATTAGCCTCGGAAGTAGCAACATTGAGCATTTGCATCTCCTTCCAAAGTATAACAATGACTGAAAGGAGGAATGTCCATCATTCATGCCCAGGGATGCAGTGTGTGAGAGTGCTAGCACCCAGCAGGTACCAGCTGTCCACAGCTCATTAGAAGGGCTTGATTAGGTGGACTGGGAAGGAACAGTGAGCAAGGTCACCAAAGAAAACTGCCTCCTTTACAATGACAACCGTGTCCACAGTTTTGAACATGCTTTTCCCCTGAACCCCATGGCCCAGCCCTACTGTTCTGTGGTGTCTGCTCTCATGCTCTCAGCCTCTAGGACACAATACCTCTTACTTGAAGATGCTTCTAGCTGTAAAGCTGCCTGAGGTTCCAGCTCACCTCCAGTGTTCCCTTTTTATCTCATATCTTGGCATCATAATTTCTCATTGTGTTGTTAAATCTCTGATAACTGATAAAACCAATCTGATTTTTAAGATTTTTTTCCCTAACTTTCATTATCCTCTTCATTAGAAGAGTTGAATATATGAGCCCACCATCACCATATGTAGAACTCACTTCTCTACTGATTTGACTTTTAAAAAATGCATATACAATATTGCATAAGTTTAACTCAATTTTTAGATTTTCCTTTCTGTTCTATAATTTTTTTTCTGCCTATACACATGGCAGTAACCAACTGTTTTACTTATTGACACTTTTAAATGTTCTAATATTTGTTAGAATGACTCCTCTTCACCATCCAATGATTTTTTAATTAGTATTCAGTACCCCAGTTTTTATGTATTTGTGGTTTTCTTCCTATGAACTTTAGAACAAGGTTAACTAATCCTTGCTAAAAATCTGTTGCTATTGGTGGGGGATAATCTTAAATTTACATATTAAATGAAGGCAAAGCATCTCTGTGATGTTAGATCTTGTTATCTGGCATGTTCATAATTTTCCATTGTTCAAAAGTTTTGAAAGTTGTCTTCACACAGATATTGTCACTTTTCTAATGCTAATCTTATGTGGTTTGTCTTCCTGATGTTACTGGGAAAGGAATATTTTCCCATTATTATTGGGTGTTTATATAAATAAAAGCTGTTTATTCAGTATGTTAATTATATGTTATAATGCCGGATTTGGGTTGTGGTGCAGTCATTAGCAGTAAAAATTATCTTGGCTTTTGATTTAATTAACAAACTTTTCATTGTCAGATAATTACAGATTCACAGGAAGTCACAGAGATGAGACAGAAGGGGTCCCTGTGGCTTCGCCCAGGCTCCCTCTGTGGTTACAGTGAACATAATTATAGTGTAATAGCAAAATGTGGATGTTTTCCG
>NW_011494635.1:5611052-5615865 GCF_000754665.1 Bison bison bison | reverse complement strand
GTAGTTCTGTGACATTTTATAACAAGTGTAGTTTGTATAACCATGACTGAAATCAAAATACACACTGTGCCATCACCCCAAATGTCTTCTTGTGCTGTGCTTTTACAGACACACCCTTCCACCCAGCCCTACCTTCCTCAACCCCAGCAAATACTAATTTGCTCTCCATCTATATAATTTTGCCATTTTGAGAATGTTGTGTAAATGGAAACATATGATATATGACCTTTCAGACTGACAGTTTTTACTCAACACAATGCCCATGAAGAAGGCTGAGCACTGAAGAACTGATGCTTTCAAATTATGGTGCTGGAGAAGACTCTTGCAAGTCCCTTGGACTAGAAGGAGATCAAGCCAGTCAATCCCAAAGAAAATCAACCCTGAATATTCATTGGAATGATGGATGCTGAAGCTGAATCTCCAGTACTCTAGTCACCTGATGTGAAAAACTGACTCATTGGAAAAGACCCTAATGTTGGAAAAGATTGAAGGCAAAAGGATAAGGATGAGATAGTTAGATAGTATCACTGACTAAATGGACATGTATCTGAACAAACTCCAGGAGATAATGGAAGACAGAGGAGCCTGGTTTACTGCAGTCCATGGGTTAGAGCTAAGTCATGTCAAAGAGTTTGACATGACTTAGCAACTGAACAACAATAAAAGTGACATATGATCTAGGTCATTTGTTGGAGTCTGGCTTATGATAGCACACAACCTTAATGTCCTCTGACAGGAAAGTGGTCAAATAAATTATGATGAATCTGTGCAGAGGTATGAATCTATAGAGTAGAAATTTGAAAGAATTAAATAGCTGAATATTGTATGGAAAATCTCTAATATCTATATCTATCTACATACATATATATTATATATGTATATATGTGTGTGTGTATGTGTGTTGGTCACTCAGTCATGTCTGACTCTTTGGGACCCCATGGGCTGCAGCCCACCAAGCTCCTCTGTCATGGAATTCTCCAGGCAAGAATACTGGAGTGAGTAGCCATCATTCCCTTCTTCAGGGGATCTTCCCCATCCAGGGTTTGAACTCTGCATTTTAGGCATATTCTTTACCATCTGAGATATATATACATATATATATATATATATGTATGTGTGTGTGTGTGTATATATACACACATATATGTTTTAGGTGAATAAAATAAAGGTATAGGAAATATGTATTTTATGAAACTATTTTATGAGAAAAGATCTAAAGTAGCATTATATATTATTCATATCTGTTTTAATAAAATTTCTGGAAATATACAAAAGTCAGGGGTTAAATCTTGTGGGGATTGAAAGTGAGAATCAGATGGCTTGGGGACAGATTCGCCGTAAGACTTTTCCCAGTGCATCTTTAAACATAAACATAAAAGACACGATAGACTTAAGTCTATGTATTTATTTTTGAAAAAGGCTGCTCATTATGTAATTTCAACACCCTTCATATCAGAGTCTGAGTGAATGAGACTTGAGAGAAGGGCATTCCCTAAACCTCCCCATGAATGGATATGAAAGGGCACACTCAGATCAAGCACTACAGCAGCCTGTTTTAGAATCATGTGATATGTTGCATCATTTTTTAAAAATCACATCAGAAACAAAATGAAATGCATTAAAAATTAAAGAATTGGAAAGAAAGGAACAAAGTCATCATGTATTTGTAAGATATAACTTCCTCCATAGAAAGCGACCAAAGTCAGCAAATATTGAATTAAAGTTCTTTCAATCTGCTATCACTGCAAACAGGAACATTGCAGTACCATATTGTTAATTAAAACAATACAAGGTAATCTAGGCCACACTGAATTCTCAGAATTCCTAAAGTGGGCATAACATTCATTTTAGCAGGTGACTGACTGACTGACCTTGAGGTATCATCAAATGATGTTATATGTTAGCTACAACCTATCTCCTTTAATTGCAGAGATTCTATTTCATAATTCTTTCTTTAGCCCAATGGACCATCTCAGTTTGTATTCATCTTTAAATGATACTTGGATTGAATAAGTAAATCCAACAGGACATCAACATTCTGTTTTGTGAGTTATCAAGATCATGTAGTCGTGCAGGACCACGTGTGGTCCCCAGACCAGCAGCATCGGCATCCTTCAGGAACTTAGAAACACAAATTCTTGGACCCCCAGCCCAGACCTACTTAATCACTGGATGGGTTTTACTACCACAGGACTCCCACTCTAGGAGTAAAAGCATCAAACAAGAAAGATGACAGTTATCTTAAAAAGTTAATGATCTGGAATTTCATCTTTCAGGTAGTAATTATTGGTACCAGTTCTCTTCTTGGCAGCCTGTACTCATCTAATTATTTTCTGAAAGTTACCCTTGACTCTCAGGTCACACATTTAGGGTTAAATGCACAGACCTGAGAATTCCCCAATTCCTCAAGCTTTGCAGGGCAGAGACTGTCATGTGGAAGGCTTGCTGAATTTTGTCCTCGCCTTGGAATTTAGATTCACTGGGTCTGGGGGTCATCTCTAGAATTCTGCAGTTTTTAAAAACTAAGCCATATAATGAATCTGTAGCAGGTGGATAGGAGACCACATTTGAGATTTATCACCCTACAACACTGGTGTACAAACAGTTGGTTTCTTGGCATCATCATCTAGGAGGTTGTCAAAAATTCAGATTCAAGAGTCCCATGCAAGACCTTCAGAATCCAAATCTTCATTCTAGCAAGATCCTCAGGTATTTTCTATGTGTACTAACATCTAAGACACACTGTTGCAGTCAATTCCTGAGAACAAGAGAGCCCAAGACTGCAAGGAAACACTGGCTGAAGGGAAGGTGAACTGATTTCCAAACAACTATTTCTTGTGTCATCACTAACCCTCTGTTGAACTATACCATTCTTACCCTACTTCTTCATTTCTGATAGTTCTTTCCTTGATGACTACGGTTCTAGATAAAAACCAATACATACTATGTTTACAATAGTACACGTATAAATACAGCTAATGAAAGCTCACTAGAAAATATACAGCCTTACAGATGCTATTGATGTAATTAACAACAATTCATCTGGCATCCTTTATGTTTTAGCAGACCAAAATAAATTAGTTGATTGTAGGAAGTTAATAATTAATTTGAGATGTTTATGGCAAGATATTGACCCAATGATGTATTCTGTTTTCTTTCTACATTTCTACATTATATAATTTAGAAGTTGGTTTTAAAAGAGGGAATATTTTAAAGTCTTATAATTGGATCTATTTCTATTAATTTATAGTCAAGTGGAGTACATTTATTTAAGACAGAGAAATACCATTTGCATTGCATTAACATTTTGCTAAGTGAGACAAGATGTTGATACTTATTAGTATAAAGTATATTATTAGAATTTGAGGATATGGATTTGAATTGATTTTTGTATAAGTGAAACATTGCTTAAAAAATATGGCTATTTGGATACTTAGCCACTTTTCTTACTTTCTGCTTTTGTATTTTTTAACTCTATTTTTTTGCTTATGACTTTCATAACTTATTCATTTTTTTCTCTGCATTTATGCCTTAGGGACTGTCCTGCAGGTCGGGGTAGTACTTAATGACTCAAAATATCTAGATGCCTCAGAATTAATGATGCACTTAGAGTCTCTAAATATTGCAGAAGGCGTGTCTAAACTTGGGCAGAAATGCTAGCCTTGTGTGGAGTGTGGTGTGGCCACACATCCCTCAGGAAACAAGATGGGATATAAATAAATGCTTGCATAAATAGATGCGGCCTGATGGAAGAAGCTACAGGCAGAATCTTCATCTAAAATTATACACATGACCATCTGATGTCCCATCATATAGAGGCATTCCTTCAAGAGGCTCCATCTTCAGAATCCTGCAACCCTTGAAAAGGATACACCTTACCGTCAACCTTCTGAGCGATTGTCCTCGGATTTCAGCATGTCGGAATAAGCGCTACTCAGAAGGGTCAGCAACCAGACCAGGGACCCTGAGCCTGACAAATGCAAATTCTACTTGTTTGCTAAATTTTCTAACTCAGAGATTTTAAAAACAAATAAAGGTATTTTATTAACAGAGAAATTTTATTTTTAAAAATTTGCTTTTACATAGAGAGAAAAACCCTGCAAGGTTGTTTGTTTTCAGATTAAAGAAGCATAATGGGAGGTGGGCAGTCCTAAGATGGTGGAGGAATAGAACGGGGAGACCACTTTCTACCCCACAAATTCATCAAAATATCATTTGAACACTGAGCAAATACCACAAAACAACTTCTGAATGCTGGCAGAGGACACAAGGCACCAGAAAGGCAGCCCATTGTCTTCAAAAGAAGGTAGGACAAAATATAAAAGATAAAGAGAGAGACAAAGAGTTAGGGATGGAGACCCATTCCGGGCAAGGAGTCGTAAAAGAGAAGAAGTTTCTAAACACCAGAAAACCCTCTCACTGGGGTCTGTGGGGAGTTTTGGAATCTCAGAGGGCAACAAAATCAGGAGGGAAAAATAAATAAATAAAACCCACAAATTACTTGCCTAACTGCAACTCTCAGTGGAGAAGTAGCCCAGATGCTCGCCTCCACCACCAGCAGGGGCTGAACAGGGAGGCACAGGCTGCATTGCTTAGGGTAAGGACTCAGCCTGAATGCCCTGAAGCAATCTGAGGGAGCTAATGTGAAATGAGTGCAATTGTGCCGTAGTTTGAACATTCTTTGGCATTGCCTTTCTTTGGGATTGGAATGAAAACTGACCTTTTCCAGTCCTGTGGCCACTGCTGAGTTTTCCAAATTTGCCGGCATATTGAGTGCAGCACTTTCACAGCATCATCTTTCAGGATTTGAAAT
>NW_011494635.1:5610560-5610877 GCF_000754665.1 Bison bison bison | reverse complement strand
GCTTTGTTCGTAGTGATGCTTTCTAAGGCCCACTTGACTTTACATTCCAGGATGTCTGGCTCTAGTTCAGTGATCACACCATTGTGATTATCTAGGTCATGAAGATCTTTTTTGTATAGTTCTGTGTATTCTTGCCACCTCTTCTTAATATCTTCTACTTCTGTTAGGTCCATACCATTTCTGTCCTTTATCGAGCCCATCTTTGCATTAAATGTTCCCTTGGTTTCTCTGATTTTCTTGAAGAGATCTCTAGTCTTTCCCATTCTGTTGTTTTCCTCTATTTCTTTGCATTGATCGCTGAAGAAGGCTTTCTTGTC
>NW_011494635.1:5608161-5610460 GCF_000754665.1 Bison bison bison | reverse complement strand
ATTCTTTGGAACTCTGCATTCAGATGTTTATGTCTTTCCTTTTCTCCTTTGCTTTTCGCTTCTCTTCTTTTCACAACTATTTGTAAGGCCTCCCCAAACAGCCATTTTGCTTTTTTGCATTTCTTTTCCATGGGGATGGTCTTGATCCCTGTCTCCTGTATAGTGTCATGAACCTCAGTCCATAGTTTATCAGGCAGTCTATCTATCATATCTAGTCCCATAAATCTATTTCTCACTTCTACTCTATAATCATAAGGGATTTGATTTAGGTCATACCTGAATGGTCTAGTGGTTTTCCCTACTTTCTTCAATTTCAGTCTGAATTTGGCAACAGGGAGTTCATGATCTGAGCCACAGTCAGCTCCTGGTCTTGTTTTTGCTGACTGTATAGAGCTTCTCCATCTTTGGCTGCAAAGTATATAATCACTATGATTTCGGTGTTGACCATCTGGTGATGTCCATGTGTAGAGTCTTCTCTTGTGTTGTTGGAAGAGGGTGTTTGATAGGACCAGTGCATTTTCTTGGCAAAACTCTATTAGTCTTTGCCCTGCTTCATTCCGTATGAATGTTTCTTGACTTCCTACTTTTGCATTCCAGTCCCCTATAATGAAAAGGACATCTTTTTTGGGTGTTAGTTCTAAAAGGTCTTGTAGGTCTTCATAGAACCGTTCAACTTCAGCTTCTTCAGCATTACTGTTTGGGGCATAGACTTGGATTACTGTGATATTGAATGGTTTGCCTTGGAAATGAACAGAGATCATTCAGTCGTTTTTGAGATTGCATCCAAGTACTGCATTTCGGACTCTCTTGTTGAGCATGATGTCTACTCCATCTCTTCTAAGGGATCCCTGCCCACAGTAGTAGATATAATGGTCATCTGATTTAAATTCACCCATTCCAGTCCATTTTACTTCGCTGATTCCTAGAATGTCGACATTCACTCTTGCCATCTCCTGTTTGACCACTTCCAAGTTGCCTTAATTCATGGACCTAACATTACAGGTTCCTATGCAATATTGCTCTTTACTGCATCGGACCTTGCTTCTATCACCAGTCACATCCACAGCTGGGTATTGTTTTTGCTTTGGCTCCATCCCTTCATTCTTTCTGGAGTTATTTCTCCACTGATCTCCAGTAGCATATTGGGCACCTACTGACCTGGGGAGTTCCTCTTTCAGTATCCTATCATTTTGCCTTTTCATACTGTTCATGGGGTTCTCAAGGCAAGAATACTGAAATGGTTTGCCATTCCCTTCTCCAGTGGACCACATTCTGTCAGGAACCAGAGATCAAATTGCCAACATCTGCTGGATCATTAAAAAAGCAAGCGAGTTCCAGAAAAACATCTATTTCTGCTTTATTGACTATGCCAAAGTCTTTGACTGTGTGGATCACAATAAACTGTGGAAAATTCTGAAAGAGATGGGAATACCACACCACCTGACCTGCCTCGTGAGAAACATATATGTAGGTCAGGAAGCAACAGTTAGAACTGGACATGGAACAACAGACTGGTTCCAAATAGGAAAAGGAGTACATCAAGGCTGTATATTGTCACCCTGCTTATTTAACTTCTATGCAGAGTACATCATGAGAAACTCTGGGCTGGTAGACGCACAAGCTGCAATCAAGATTGCTGGGAGAAATATCAATAACCTCAGATATGCAGATGACACCACCCTTATGGCAGAAAGTGAAGAGGAACTAAAAAGCCTCTTGATGAAGGTGAAAGTGGAGAGTGAAAAAGTTGGCTTAAAGCTCAACATTCAGAAAACGAAGATCATGGCATCTGGTCCCATCACTTCATGGGAAATAGATGGGAAAACAGTGGAAACAGTGGCTGACTTTATTTTGGGGGGCTCCAAAATCACTGCAGATGGTGACTGCGGCCATGAAATTAAAAGATGCTTACTCCTTGGAAGAAAAGTTATGACCAACCTAGACAGCATATTCAAAAGCAGAGACACTACTTTGCTGACAAAGGTCCATCTAGTCAAGGCTATGGTTTTTCCAGTGGTCATGTATGGATGTGAGAGTTGGACTGTGAAGAAGGCTGAGCCGAAGAATTGATGCTTTTGAACTGTGGTGTTGGAGAAGACTCTTGAGAGTCCCTTGGACTGCAAGGAGATCCAACAAGCCCATTCTAAAGGAGATCAGCCCTGGGATTTCTTTGGAAGGAATGATGCTAAAGCTGAAACTCCAGTACTTTGGCCACCTGATGCGAAGAGTTGACTCATTGGAAAGAGTCTGATGCTGGGAGGGATTGGGGGCAGGAGGAAAAGGGAATGACAGAGGATGA